>NC_053492.1:394836818-394976818 GCF_905171775.1 Rana temporaria
GTCCTCCACCACGGATATGCGGTGTTCTGCCTCTGACAGGCGGCCTCTAAACTTGTCCATGTCCTGCCTTATCAGCCCACACTCTATGGCCAGGGTGTCGATCTTACCCTCCACGGAGGACTTGCTGTCCGCAATGGCCGCCAGGATCGCGGCGGTGGACCGACCTCCCAGCATCCCCGGCGGGTCCTTCTCCTCCATCTGCGGTCCCTCCAGGTCCAGCGACTCGAGGTCCGCCATCCAGGATTCCGTTTGCGCTGCCACCGAGGCCGGGAAGGATGGGGAAGGCGGCAAGATGGCCGCCGCGCGCGTGTTTGGCGGTGGGCGCCGGGTAGAAGAACTCGCCGCCTTCTTGGCCGAGCCGTGCTTTCCAGTCATCGGGAGGACCGGGGCTGTCCCCCGGACAGGAGGAAGAAGCTTGCTGAGCAGGATGGCACCCTAAGGTAAGGATGGAGACGGATTCAGAGCACGGAATGGCAGGAGCACAGGCAATGCACGTCCGTCTCTCTCTACATCCCGGCCACGCCCCCTAAACATAATCTTTCATATTATACAAAAAATTGGGTTAAATGTTGAGTTTTTTTTTTTCATGGAAGTGTTGTTTTTTTTAATTGCTGCACAAATACGGTGTGATCTAAACAATTGCAATGACCACCATCTTATTCCCTAGAGTCTCCGCCAAAAAATATATAAATATAATGTTTGGGGGTTCTGAGTAATTTTCTAGCAATGTATCTGTGTAGGAGAGAAATGCCAGAATTGGCCTGGGTGGCAAGTGGTTAACTCTATTTTCTACAATGGTACAGCACAATTTTACATAAGTACCAAAAATCTTCATTCATTTTTGCAAAATAGTTTTTTTAAGGGTACAGGAAAACAAAGTGTATTTTTTGTCAAAGTATTATTTTCTGATGCTGTAAATATGTAAACTTCCTAATGGCCGCACCACACTCCCCCTGACTGATGTATACACAAAATAAGATTTTTCTTTAACAGAGGCAATCATGCCACACATTTTTTCGGGATATAATGAGGTTAAGGTCATGTTTACAGCACTATGTTGCAATAATGTCATTCTTCCAACCTCTTGATGAAAGCACTTTGGGTCATCAGTCAAACATTATTGATCGTTATCAATCACTTGAATGGATGCTAATTCAAAGTAGAAGCCACACAGTGCTTTCTTGGTTGTAAATCTTGTACTAAAGGAAGTTCAATATTCTACAGTTGTACAGCCTTCATGTTTTTTTTTTAACCTTAAAGTGGTTCTAAAGCCTGGGTGTTTTTACCTTGATGCAAACCCTGCATTAAGGTTAAAAACCTTAACACCCAACTACCCCCCCCCCCCCAAACACTTACATAAGCTTGTCAGCGATCCAATGCGGTGCCCGGTTGCAGTCTTCTCTCCCCTCTCTTCCATCTCTCACAGGGACTTGGGTAGCATCAGGAGCCATTGGTTTCTACTACTCTCAATCAAATGGTGTAAGATAGCATGTGTCGGCCCCACCCCCAAGCCTGTCTGTGTCAGTGGACACAGGGAGTGCGGTTCAGGAGAGAGCCTGCCATTGTGTCCCCATAGCAAGTGGCTTGCTAAGGGTACACACAGAGAAGAGGAGGAACCTGAAGAACCAGCAGGGGACCCCAGAAGAGGAGTATGTTATATGTGCCTGCTCTGTGCAATTGTTTTGCACAGAACAGGTAAGTATAATAAGTTTGTTATTTTAATTAAAAAAATCTAGGCTTTAGAAACACTTTTGGACACTGTAGTTTCTTTTTGACACCATAGTTGTACAGCTGGCTATAACGAATGAAGGAATGAATGACCATATATTGTGCATCCTGATTCCATCAACATAGTAGCATGCTAATCTGACTCCAGTCAGGTTAAAAATTGGCAGTAAGGACTCGTTGACCCAATGCCTAGTGACCTGCGTTTTTCTGATTAATGCAGGCCACTGCAAAGACACATAGAAAACAATGGTTTCTATGTGCCTTGTTCACACTATAACATTGTGTGTATGTGCAATGAAGTGCATTGAGTTAAAATGCAACATGTATGCATAAAATGCCTACCAATACATTGAAATGCAACACATTGCTCTTAAATAAGGTACCACAGCATGCATAAAAATGCATGCAAAAGCATGTTACCACACATGTTAACACAACAGGAGTGTCAAGATAAAAAACCCTTCTCTGTGCAGTCCCCCAGACCCCTAAGGCCTTGTACACACGACCGGATCTGTCCGCTGATACTTGTCCGCGGACCAGTTTCAGCAGACAAGTTCGGTCGTGTGTACGGCCGACCGGACAGGTTTCCAGCGGACATTTGTCCAGCCGACCGTTTTCCAGCGGACAAAAATTTCTTAGCATGCTAAGAAACCTGTCCGCTGGAAACCTGTCCGTCGGACATGTTCGGTCGTCTGTACAGACTCACCAGACATGTCCGATCGGCCGCCATCCCTCGCATGCGTCGAAGTGATTCGACGCATGCGTGGAAGCATTGACCTTCCAGGGTCGCGCACGTCTCTGCGTCATCGTCGCGGCGACGGCGCGGCCACGTCGCGACACATCACCGCGTTTGTTTTCCGCTGGGATTTTGGTCTGATGGTGTGTACAGCCATCAGACCAAAATCCGGCAGCGGACATGTCCGATTAAAACGGTCCGCGGACCATTTTCATCGGACAGATCCGCTGGTATGTACGGGGCCTTATACTTATCTGAGCCCGATCTCGATCCAGTGATGTGCACAAGAGCAGGGGTTCTTTCAGCTTTCTCCCTCCTCATTGGCTCAGACATTGCAGCAGGAGCCATTGACTCTTTGCTGCTGTCAATCAAAACTAGTAGGGAGGAAGTGGGGGGTGGGGCCGAGCTGTGCTCTGTTTGGTGGATTGCTATGATTGTATGTAATCCATGAGCTTCTTATGGGAGAGCTTGTTGGTTTCCACTTCCTCATCTAAGCTTCAGCCTGACATCCAGACTTTCCAGGCTGCAAGTTGTAGGAAGAGGCTCCCCATCCCAGATGCATGAGCCGACCTCTCACGGATTACATACAAGCATGCGCGTTTGTACTTTGATTGCTTGCTGTACACACAGTCGGACTAGGCACCATCGGACTTTTGTTGACGTAAAGTTTGTCTGTTTGCAGACCAAACTTTTTGTCCCATGAAACCCGAAAAAGTTGGTCCGATGGAGCGTACACACGATCGGACAAATTTGAAAACTTGCATATTTTGAAGTTTGTTGGCAAAAAGTCAGACCGTGTGTACGAGCATTTAGAATGGCCCAGTCAAAGTCCAGACCTAAATCCAATTGAGAATCTGTGGCAAGACTTGAAAATTGCTGTTCACTGAAGCTCTCCATCCATTCTGACAGAGCCTGAGCTTTTTTGCAAAGAAGAATGGACAAAAATGTCACTCTTTAGATGTGCAAAGCTGGTAGAGACATCCCAAAAATCCCAAAAAGACTTACAGTGAAAGGTGGTTCTACAAAGTATTGACTCGGGCAGAATACAAATGCATGCCACATATTTCACATATTTATTTGTAAAAAATGTTGAAAACCATTTATAATTTGTCTTCCGTTTCAGAATTTTGTGTCACTGTGTTGGTCTATCAAATAAAATCCCAATAAAATACATTACATTTTTGGTTATAACATGACAAAATGCGGAACATTTCAAGGGGTATGAATACTTTTTCAAGGCATTGTACAGTAGTGCTGCACTATTTTGTTTTATATTAGTTGCTATATATTGGAATAAATACAAGCTGGCCAACAGCATCAGGCACTATGCCACTGCATGAATCTATGCTGCAGTTCTAATTCTTGTGAGTTGGAGGAGATCAGGTGCCAGGGGAGCTGCAGAGGGAGAGGTTCAAATGAGAAATCCACTCCTCTCCCTGATGACAGCTGTCATGTGACCAGCAAGCCCTTCGGTAACATAATTATATAGTATAGATGCAGCCTGTAGCTGTAAAGTTTGGCTCCCACTGGGCTCCACCTCCAGCAGGCATGGGGTTAAATGTGATGTGCAACCTGCTTAGCTCTTTCCTAAAAAGAAGAGACAGAGAACTGACATCTCCCCATGCTATGCAATATGTGGGGGTACAGAGTGCCCCTCTCCCATGGATGATACACCACTGGTTCAATTATAACTAACTAAACCAAAGAGGGCCTCTTTACTAGAAATTGAATGAATGCATCATTTATTAAATGTTTATTTGTGAAATAACATTTTTACATAAAAGATATAGACTATAAAAAATATTTAATAATACAAGTCCAGTATCAGCTTAGACCAAAATAAAAAATGGAACCCTCAATATAACTTTATCCCCATCCAAAACAGCTTTGGCTACTATGATCACCTGATTTTCAGTGCTGTTTCCCACATCCTCACCAATCCAGTGATTACTGATTACGGTTACTCCTCTTCCAGGTTGGATGCTCCCCAATGTCATTGAAATAATCTCCTGTGAGCCCAGAATGTTGAAACTCTGCCCCCCCCCCCCAGACTTACAGGAGGAATGCTGCAAAGAGCCGTGCCATATCATTAGATGTCTTTGTTGTGTGCAGAATTTATGATCCATTCACCACCAGAGGAAAAGGAGGGTAAAGAGGACCCATAATGTCATCGGTCCTTGCCAAAGATACCTGGAAAGCTGTATATACTGTTTTTTTAAGGTGTTAGGGCACTCCCCAGGGAAAGAGGGATCCAAGCCATGAGTTGGTCTTAAAGAAAAATGTATTGACCAAAAACTTTTACTTTAAACGAGTGTGGTTCTTCATCTTCCCTACATCGGCAGAGTGTATAGAGGAAAAGCCTTTTGTATAACTTAGATAACAATTTTATAACTTTAGAACTGTCTTATTTTCCTCTGATTAGTCTTATTTAAATGTGTTCACGTTTTTAATGTAGCCACGTTTTCTGCAGCACGTTTTGTTTTTATTCCTTTTATTGTTTTTTTTATTATATTAATGAAATTACACAGAAAATGATTGTAAGTCAAGTAAAGCTGCTTTGTGCTTTCTTTACAAAAGAAAATTACATTGTCAGGCTGTTTTAAATATTCTGAAACAGATGTGTTTTTTTTTGCTACAATGGTAAAACTAAATTAGTACCTAGTTGTTAAGAATCTGCTTCATAAAACACAGCAGCAAAGATCAGCAAAGTTAGCACCTTAATAAGTGTTTTGTTATATAATATATCCACATGGAATTTTCCAGATTAGAGCTTCTTTACTTTTATTAATTAAGAATTTGAGAGTGGGTGTTATATTTATAGATGAAGAATGTTTATTTTATTCGGCATACGGTATAATTATGTTTGAAAATAAACTATTATATACGGTATGTTTATATACAATCATGAAAGCATGTTTTACAACAGGGAACACTAGAATAAAAAAAAAAATTTAAATATCAATTTCCATTGGTTTTATTTTTTTGTTATTTTTTTTGTTATTCTTTGTTATTCTTAAAGTGGTTCTAAGGGCAAAAAGTATTTTACTTGAATGCATTCTTACCTGCAATAAAGTAAAATCCTTACCATGCATGTGCCCCCCAGCCACCCCTAAATACTTGAGTCCTCTTTCGATCCAACACTTCCCCGTGTGCAGCAGAGCTGGTCTCTTTTCCTTCATGCATAGGAGTCTCTGGGAGCAGCAGGAGCCATTGGCCAAAGCCACACATAAAAATATTAAATGTAAAGATTAAGTTATTTCCTCTTAAATACGGTTGTTTCAGATTTTTTGGTCCTCATCGGAACTTAGCTTGTGCTGATGCTTCATATCACATTTGTGTTTTTAGGCTATTAGTTGCATGCTTGTTTTATACATAATCGCAATGATGACCTAACTTACTATTAGGATAGGCACATGGCAGTTAAGCTGATGGTCACTAATTTTACAACAGAGATATGTATGCAGTAGCCCTCACTTTTGCCTGGCAGCTACGTGTAAAGCTGGCAATAAATTAGTAGATCATACGAACATTAGTATGAAAATTCTCAGTACATTTGACCAAAGTCGTTCCAAAGTTTTTTAAAATTGTATTTCCTGTCAACACTCAGTTTTGGAGAAAATTTACTTTCCCAAACAAAAAACACAATCACTGTAATGCCCCGTACACACGATCAGAATTTCCGACAGCAAAAGAAAATTCTGAAAATTCGTTCGTCTGTAGCAATTCCGAAGCGCAAAATTCCGACGCATGCTCGGAAATAATTTGACGAATGCTCGGAAGCATTGAACTTAATATTCATGGCTAGTCGTAGTGTTGTACGTCACCGCGTTCTTGACGGACAAAAGTTCCGAGAATTTGTGTGTGACTATGTGTATGCAAGCCAAGCTTGAGCAAAATTCCGTCAGAAAAAACATCCAAGGTTTTTCTGACGGAAAATCTGATTGTGTGTACGCTGCATTAGAGATGTGTTTGCTCTAGAATTTTTTTCCATCCTTCTCCTTCGATTTTTCTTGTTACTATGGTTGAAAACAAGCTTCTATTTGACCCTCGCTAATTAGAAACCACTCAATGAAGCCCTTCACTTTCTACCTTAAAGTCGTAAACTCTGTTACACCACTTGTACCTACAGGTAAGCTTTATTATAGTACTGTAAATATCTGCTAAACTTGCACAGTTTAGGAGATATTCACAATATGCCCTGCTGCTGACGTCATCGGCACATGAACACTGAACAAACAGGCTGCTGGTGCCGTTTCTTCAGTACCTGTGCCATGACTGGCAGCACTCACACACATTTGTGGGAGTGACGTCATCATGGCTCTGGCCAATCACAGCGCCAGAGCCCGCATACCCAGAACTAACTCCGGTAAAAAATGTTGGCCGTGTAAGTGGAGTGTGGGTGGCACTGCAGGGCATTGTTCTAAGGTAAGTATTTTTTAATGATCTAGTATGCCTTTGTCTTGCAGTTGTTGTTTTTTTGTTCTTTTTTTTCAGGGGTTTACAACCTCTTTGAACCTCAGGGGCTGGGTGTTATTGATTGATTGGTTAGAGGGAAATTCTATCTTCCTGTTAGACACTATAAAAATCAGATTATACCTGAGTCCTGTGGACAGTTAGGCCCCATACACACGAGAGGATTTATCCGCAGATACGGTCCAGCGGACCGTTTCCACGGATAAATCCTCTCAAAGATTTCCGCTGATTTCGATGGGATGGAGTGTACACACCATCGCATTGAAATCCGCGCGGAAATCCTCTGCCGATGACGTGTCGCGCCGTCGCCGCGATTATGACGCGGCAACGGGCGCGACGCTGTCATATAAGGAATTCCACGCATGCGTCAAATCATTACGACGCGTGCGGGGAATCCCTTTGGACGAATGGATCCGGTAAGTCTGTACAGACGAGCGGATCCATCCGTTGGAATGGATTCCAGCAGATGGATTTGTTGTGCAGCACAGCAAATATCCGATCTGCTGGAATCCATCCCAGAGGAGATTTCTCCGCGGAAACAGATCCGCTGGCGTGTACACACCATAGGATCTATCCGCAGAAACCCATTTGCTGGGATTTATCTGCGGATGGATTCTATCGTGTGTACGGGGCCTTAGCGTCCCCTATCTGCTTGAATGCTTCAGGCCCTGTAGAAATTTGTTGCAGCTATGGGGGGAAACTGTTTGGAGATTTAAAGTCTAAGTAAAGCTAAAACATTTTCTTTTTCATTTTGGATAGAGTGTAGAAGTGTTAAAACCTGTATTATTATCTATTTCAGTGTTAGTTCTCACTGGGTGGATTCATCAATGATCATCTTCTTGTGACCAGAGTGATAGAAAATCCAAAGTTTTAGAGAAAACTATGTAGTACAAGGGCCTGCCTGATTGCAGACAAATTAAAACTCTTAGGCCTCATACACACGATAGGTTAACCGAGGACAACGGTCTGATGGACCGTTTTCATCAGTCCAAACTGATCGTGTGTAGGCCCCATAGGTTATTTAACCATAGGTTAAAAAAAAGCCAACTTGCTTTAAATTTAACCTATGGATTCCTAACCGATGGGAAAAAAACGATCGTTAGTAGGCACAACCATCGGTTAAAAATCCACGTATGCTCAGAATCAAGTCGACGCATGATTGGAAGCATTGAACTTTGTTTTTTTCAGCACGCCGTTGTGTTTTACGTCACCGTGTTCTGACACGATCGTTTTTTTAACCGATGGTGTGTAGGCACGACGGACCATCAGTCAGGTTCATTGGTTAACCTATGACAACGGTCCATCAGACCGTTTTCATCGGATGGACTGATCGTGTGTATGAGGCTTTAGGCCTCGTACACACGATAGGTTAACCAGAGGACAACGATCTGATGGACTGTTTTCATCGGTCCAAACTGATCGTGTGTGGGCCCCATAGGTTATTTAACCATGGGTAAAAAAAAATCCAACTTGCTTTAAATTTAACCTATGGATTCCTAACCGATGGGAAAAAAACGATCCATCAGACCGTTTTCATCGGATGGACTGATCGTGTGTACGAGGCTTTAAGGTTTGACCTCGAATTTTATATGGTTTTGGTAAATCTAAAGGAAAACATCTAAAGAAAATTGTATAGTGTGTATCCAGCTTAAGAGGGGATTTCTCTTTTCTTTTGAGAGATTAAAAGCCTGTACAACCAATACGAAAATCGAAAGAAAAAAATTTGTCCGACGAATGATCTGCCTAGTTCAGATCTTTAGTACGGTGCTTTCGAAAGCCGATTCATTTTTTTTGTCTGACAAAAGCTGGATGTGCAGACTATAACATTTTTGTCGTAAGTGAACTCAACCTCCGATTTTCATTTAATTGGTACGGTTTTCATACGAAAAACAACAAATAAGAGAAAGTTTATGCATGCTCAGAAATGAAAGAATACATACAAAACAATTCAACATATGACATCACTTCTGAAGTTGTATTCTGTCGTACGAGAATTTTCATATGGTGAGTAACTTCTTCACTTTCGACATGCGACTAGCATTCCACAAAAAACGGACGAATGGTCGCCAGAAAATCTGATCGTGTGTACGATGCTTTACTTTCTCGTATGTCTCTGACATAAGAAATTAAGTGAAACCTCCCCAAAAGGGAAAACGATTCCCTTCTCTATCAAAACAAAATATAAGTTTAGCTTGGCATACACTTTAAATTTTTGGGGAAAATTACAAAATCAGCCTTAATGATAGAATGATGTGTTCTGTAACAGTATAAAACAGTACATTGACTCTGGCTTAGTCATAGTCTAATGGTATAAACTCCTTTAAATTCTCAAGTGATAATCATGGCTAGTCCTGGCAAGTAATTTATAAAGTCATGCCATAAATTCTAATATGACAGATAGAACATGATGTTATGAAAGACATGGGCTATTTTCATAATTTTAACATAAGTTAAAATGAAAATGGTTTTTACTGATATTAAACACATATTTTACACTTAATTACTTAAATGACACTCTTAATGAGACCATGTAAAAGCTATTAGCTTGTTCGACATAATTTCAATCAGCATGGATCAGACATGATTAGTTTTGATGCTCCAGGGCATAAAAATTAATATTTCAAACATTGCTTTTCTATTACAGAGAAAAAAAATATGTGAGAAACGATGTATGCACAAGGTATAATTTTGTTTTAAAAAAATAAAAAGATTAACTTTCTTTTAATAACTTATACTGTTGATAGATTTAATAATTTATTACATGTCACGTATAAATTTGGTAGTTAACATTCTCAGACTTATTAGATGAATTTGGGTATTCTAGTTAGGTTATAATGTAATTTTAATTGCTAAGAATCCCAAAGCTGATATTTGAGTTGCATCGTACCCAGGCTTGTAACATTTTTACAGGGGCAACTGCTAGGTTGTCAATTCCTACTGACTTGGCATGCCCCCCAAAATTAAATTTCCCAATATCTCTATTTTCTGCACATAGTGGGGCATATTTATCACTTACTCAACTAAACATTTATTATAACATTTATCTGAGATTAGCCCAAATCTTTCTAAAAAAGGATTGACCCTGTGAAAATAGCATTAAGCAAGATTTGCTCATGTGAATATTTAATCAAGAAGTAAATTGAATTGAATTGGATGTAAAGTTGTTCTGACGTTTGTCCAAATATTCCTACATTTTTCGACCTGCACAATACTGAAACTACTCCCTGGTTTGGAGTGGGGAGTGTTTATAGGTGCCTATTTGCTTTGGAGTTCTGGAATTTTAGTTTATGGAGAGTGCTGAACCTGTGTTATTTTACAAATTCAGCAGTTCCAAGGTTACCGCTTTTTTAATTTATTTTTATTTTTTAGCTGTAAAGAAAAAAAATAAAACAAAAGTGTGCCACGCAGAACAAACTTTCCGTAGCAAGGGAGTGTTAAACATTTCCATAGTAAGAGAGTGCCAAGCTTTTCACCTTGTGACTTGCTATTAAGTTACAATGTTGCTTTTCATTGAGGTTCAGATGACTGAGAAAATGCATCTACCACCCTGCAGCAGACTGATGACATTATTTTAGCCTGGATAAAGCCACTTGGTTGGAGATTAAGGCTCATTTCACATTGATGCAGTGCAGTTTAACCACACCATGGGTGCAGTGCAGTATACCTGGGTGTTTAGTGCGGATTAGCGGTGCTTTCCCATAGAGATCTATTATGTCCTGCTGCAGCAGGACCTTTGGTGCACTTTCTGAAAGCCGCAGAACATAATAGAACTCTATGAGAAAGCACAGCTAACCTGCAGCCAACCCACACCAAACCCAAGGGTACACTGTGCTTACACCTGCAGTGCGGTCAAGCCACATAGTATAAGTGTGAAATAACAGGTATAGCTTAAAAAATAAACATGTACAAGGATTTATTCAAGCAGACTTGTAAATTTACTAAGATACCCACTTTAAAAGATAAAGCAGGGACCTATTACAAATACATTACACAGGAAAATGTCCGCCTGCACTCACTTTTAAAGAATGTGACCAAGTATATTTAAAAACCAGCTCAAGTCTTGTTTTATTTATCTGACCTTTTTAGTTTTCATATGCTAAAAAAATAGACAAAAAAAAAAGAAGATTGCAAATGCATTACTTACTTTCCCAACATTTCCGCTCTGCTCCCTTCAATCTCCGTCACTGTATAAATGCTTTATTGTTTATAAGGTTTGGTGTGGGCAAGGGTGCAGCAAGGGAAAAAGACTGGGAGATGGGGCCTGGAAATTAGATTTGTGTGCACAGTACATAATTCTTCTGCCAGTTTCTAGTGTCTGTTATAATATGGACTCATATGAAACCCGGAATTGTAATGGAGTAATGGATGTTCAGATAATGCAGATGTTCATGAATTGGCAAACAGCAGGTGTTTGTGTTATCAGCATAATTTTCTACTTTACCAAATGGTGCTTTACACCAGTGTAGTGCACTTGTGCTAATTTCCAACTCTAATTAAATCAGAAAAATATGCCAAAATTAGAAAACTTTTATCAAATTGTGGGAATATATACATTTTTATCTTGCTGTATTGTACATCCAAGTCTGAAATCATTTTTGCTACAATATGTTGTAGCATTTTGTACATTTTCCTACTGTTGAATTTGTAATAACAAAAATGTGAGGCCAAATCAATATTTCCTGTTTAGTGGTTCTGTACGCGTTTAAACTTAAATGTAAATGCAACAAACATCTTGCTGAAAGATAGAAAGCACAGTGACACCTTCAACACTAGGTACGTATATTTAATGGAACGCAGGCAACCAGGATAACGTCGGGTCTAAATTAAAATGGACAGACTCATTGAAAGGAGTAATTCTTCTATTTTTCATTATCTTTGTGATCCATGCTTTATACAAATGGATTCTGGCAAGCAAGCCCATTCATAAGTAACAGTCTACTTTCATATGGCAATAGCAATTTTTCTTTTAATGATTTTTAGAAATGTCATTCTATTTTTTATCCAAATCACCTT
The DNA here is from genome assembly GCF_905171775.1 of Rana temporaria. Lineage (NCBI taxonomy): Eukaryota > Metazoa > Chordata > Amphibia > Anura > Ranidae > Rana > Rana temporaria. The sequence goes on from NC_053492.1 coordinate 394,848,769, forward strand.
TAGCAGGTGATTACTGCAGTATAAATGATCATAACTTGATACAAAAATGTGCATACAATTCAGTGTAATACTGAGAGATTATCAAACATGTGTCCATTTCTTAGTGCAATAGCTATGATAATTTCCCATTGGTAACATTTTAAAGAATGCCATATAAGCAGATCAAAAAGTATCTTGCTCTTCATTTATTTTTCCTCCGTTGAGCACAGTTCTATTATCTGAAAATATTCTGCTATTTTCTAGTAAAAACATAGGGGCAGATCCTCAAAGAAATTACGCCGGCGTATCTCTTGATACGCCGCATAATTTCAAATTTTGTGCGTCGTATCTTTGTTTTGGTATCCACAAAACAATATACGACGGCATCTGTGTTAGATCCGACAGGCGTACGCCTTAGTATGCCATCAGATCTTAGATGCAATGTTTCGGTGGCTGCTAGGTGGCATTCCCGTCGTATTCCGCGTTGAGTATGCAAATTAGCTATTTCCGACGATCCACGAACGTACGAGCGGCCATCGCATTTTTTTACGTCGTTTCCATTCGGCTTTTTCCGGTGTATAGTTAAAGCTGCTATATGGTGGCGTACTCAATGTTAAGTATGGCCGTCGTTCCCGTGTTTAATTTTTTAAATTTTACATTGTTTGCGTAAGTCATTCGTGAATGGGGCTGGACGCCATTTACGTTCATGTCGAAAACAATGACGTCCTTGCGACGTCATTTGGAGCAATGCACCCTGGGAGTTTTTACGGACGGCGCATGCGCAGTACATTAGGTGCGGGGACACGCTTCATTTAAATGAAACACTCCCCTACCCGCTGAATTTGAATTCCGCGCACCCTTACGCCGCGAGAGATACACTACACCGCCGTAACTTACGGCGCAAATTCGTTGAGGATTCAAACAAAGGCAAAGTAAGTTACAGCGGCGTAGCGTATCTGACATACGCTGCGCCCGGCGCAGATCTATGTGGATCTGCCCCATAACCTTTAAACAGTTGTCCTGATATATTTTTCCATTGTGCCAATGTCCTTTTACAATCTTCATCAATGGCTGCAACTAGATTTTCAGGAAAGTCCAAATGTGAATGCAAAAAATGTATCTGCAGTGACTTGTTGCACTTTATGATCTGGTATTCTGTAAGAAGATTGTCAACAAGTTTATGTAATTTGGCGCCCTGTAGTTTGCAAGAAAATTCTCAACAACTTCCTTGACGGCTTTCCAGGTGATATTCTCTGGCCCCACTAGCAGATCTTCAAACTGCTTGTCATTGATGACATATCCCATTTGTGGACCAACAGAGTTATATGTGAAGGAGAGGCAAAATGTATTTGTTGGGTCAACATCCGGTTCATGTTCCACATTTCTCTGTCCAGGAACCATTTTTTTTTGGAGTGGTTGTCCCATCTGCATATGTAAATGTACTATATCTGCGGGTATATATGCACTGCATTCCATGCAGCGAAGACACTACTTTTAGATTTCCACAGATATTCCAGTTATAATTGATGTACTGGATGTGCTTCAACAACAGTCCCATATTTTCATATATGTTTCTTTCATGTGTGTAGTATAGCCAACAGGTATTGCAAATTGCAAAACAGAAGATTTCTTTAAAACAGTACAGGTGGTCCCCTATTTACAAACATCCGACTTACAAACAACTCCTACTTACAAACATAGGGAAACAACAGGAAGTGTAAGGAAATCTACCCCTAGGAAGGGAAATTCACTCCTGTTAGGCCCCGTACACACGACCAGTTTCCTCGGCAGAATTCAGCTTCTGACCGAGTTTCTGGCTGAATTCTGCCGAGAAACCCGGCCGTGTGTACACTTTCGGCCGAGGAAGCCGACGAGGACCTCGGCGAGGAAATAGAGAACATGTTCTCTATTTCCTCGTTGTTCAATTGGAGCTCTCGTCCCGCCGAGCTCCTCGGCGGCTTCAGGGCTGAACTGGCCGAGGAACTCGATGTGTTTGGCACGTCGAGTTCCTCGGCCGTGTGTACGAGGCCTAAAAGTTATTATGGGAAAAGGGTACCTCCACTGATGCTTTACCACCAAGGTTTGTTTGCACAAAAACCCAACATTTTCAAAACCCAATTGTCATTGGGACAGAAAGTGAGGTGAAATCTTCTGAACAGGGGCACAGACAGCAAAACAAACATTACAGGGGTGTTTACCCTTCCCAAGCTTAAAAATGGCTGGAGCTACACTTATGCCACATACACACGATCGGAATTTCCGACAAGAAAACCATGGATTTTTTTCCGACGGACTGTTGGCTCAAACTTGTGTTGCATACACACAGTCACACAAATGTTGTCGGAAATTCCGACCATCAAGAACACGGTGACATACTACACTACGACGAGCCGAGAAAAATTAAGTTCAATGATTCCGAGCATGCTTAGGATTGATTCCGAGCATGCGTAGGTTTTTTGCACGTCGGAATTGCAGCCAGCTTTCAAATTTTTGCTGGCCCTACACATGGTCGGAATTTCCGACCAAAAGCTCACATCGAACTTTTCTTGTTGGAAATTCCGATCATGTGTATGCAGCATTAAAAAATGTACCTGCTCTGACTTACAAACAGATTCAACTTAAGAACAAACCTACAGACCCTATCTTGTTTGTAACCCGGTGACCGACTGTACATGAAAGATTAAATTATATTACATATTTTCTTCTTGATTAGCAGCTAAATCGAAAAGATAAACTAGAGTGTGTAGGAAACAAAAATGTTGTGGTCCATTGTAAGTGTTAAAAGGATACCTGGCCATAGAGGTACCAAAGAGCCTTTGGTAGTTCAATGCAGACATTAACCAAGATCTAGCCACATTTTTGGGTGATCCCTAGAGTGGAACCCAGAAATTGAGGCTACTGTAATATTCCAGGTTTGAAACAAAGTGATAGTGTTCAAAACTGTTCTGTTTACTTGTGCCTGTTTCTATTGTTCTATCACTATGATGGATGGACTACATGGCTAATGGGAACAGCAAAGAAGTGGCAGGTCGAAAAGTGGTACTAGCATGTTTCAGCAGTTGCTACCTGCATTTTACTGCCACAGCTTGTTCAATATCTCTATTATATGGACAGATTTTCTTTAAACATGTAACATTAAAGAGACTGTAATAAAAATGAAATAAAAACAATGCTGCAGAGGGTCTGCAGATACTTGCAGCAGCCTGTCCATTCCTCTCATCACAGCCTATCCCAACACCTTGGTAGTAAAGAAGCTTCCTGCACTTTAAACCCACAACTGTTTTTTTTTTTGTTTGTGTGTTTTTTCTTCAAGTTAGGAACTTCTTAACGGTCCAAGTGACTATGTGTCACTTGGACCGTTAAGAAGTTCCTAACTTGAAGAAAAAACACACAAACAAAAAAAAAACAGTTTTCCTGTCGCAATGCACATGAATTGAGCTTGGGGTGATAAAGGAATGGGGAAAATGTAACCATTTTAAAATGGGTACTAACTGTAGAATCTTTTTCCAATTTTGGATAATTTTTGTTTAATAACTGCGTTTAATGGTAGTTATTTTCCTCTCGATAATTTACACAATACATTCATCCACTATATACAGTTCTCATCCAGCATTAACAATTTTGCACATTATTAAAGAGTGGCACACAAGATAATTAAAAGTAATATTCTCTGCTGTTTATTTTCTTCCCTGGTTGACCTTTTGGCCTTTACAATTTCTACCAAATAGTAACCCACAGCTTTATCATTTACACAACTGATGTCAGCCTATTATACAGTGTTAATTCCCTTTGAAGCTGTCTGAATTGTAAACATAAAAGTAGATGTTTTTAACTTTTAAAATGTATGCTTTAACTTCTTAAGTTTTTGATCAAGAACCTTTTTATTTGATAATGATCTCTTGCATGCAGAATAAATGTCCTGATTTAATGAGAAACTGATTTGCGCTGAAATAATGGCAAAGGGGGCTGGGTGGATGTTATATATTCCTGATTAAAACAAGTTTCATCAAAAGCCCCAGTAACCACATGTTTAGCCTTTAATAACCTTCACAGTTCATTATAAATTTCTATATTTAATTTGGGAAAAAAAGAATAGCAGATTAACATTTATGAAAATAATCTGCTAGCCAGTGGAAAAGCCAGTATTAAACATTGATATTTTTCATAATTAAAGATTTAAAGATAGCTTAGTACTAAGCAAAAGGGGGCAATACATTAGGAGAATAAGTATATTTAATGCAAGGGCCTCTTTGTAAGATTGAAGTAAAACTCTGGGTAAATTATTGTAGTGGGACAGGCATTAATTCCTTAACAGTCCTTTGTTGCTGCCCGCAACCACAGAAGAAAAAACGTGTCCATCCCCAGTCTGACAATGATTGTTAGACCTCTGCTGTGAACTAAACTTCCTTGGTTACCGCTTTGCCTATTCCTATATAGAGATGTACAGAACTGTTCGCCGGCGAATAGTTCCCATCGAACATAGCGTGTCCGGGTTCGCCGCCGCGGGCGAACATATACGATGTTCGATCCGCCCCCTATCCGTCATCATTGAGCAAACTTTGACCCTGTACCTCACAGTCAGCAGACACATTCCAGCCAATCAGCAGCATACCCTCCCTCCCAGACCCTCCCACCTTCTGGACAGCATCCATTTTAGATTCATTCTGAAGCTGCAGTCTTAGTGAGAGGAGGGACAGTGTAACTGCTGCTGATTTAATACGGAAATAGATTGCTAGGCCAGTGTATTCAGTGTCCACTCCAGTCCTGAAAGACTCATCTGATCTCTGCTGTAAGGACAGCGTCCTGACAGCACCCCAAAAAGCCCTTTTTAGGGCTTTTTCTTTTTTTCTTCCTCTGTAATCTAATGTGTGTTGCGGTGGTTTACAGAGAGAGAGAGAGAGAGAGAGAGAGAGTGTAATTTTTTGGAGTTAGATAGAGAAGGCAGGCTAGTCAGTTAGGCCTCGTACAGACGAGCGGACCTGTCCGATGAAAACGGTCCGCGGACCATTTTCATCGGACATGTCTGCTAGCAGATTTTGGTCTGATGGTTGTACACACCATCAAACCAAAATCCCTGCGGACAGAATACGTGGCGACGTGACGGCGACGATGACGCGGCGACGTGCGCAAACCCGGAAGTTCAATGCTTCCACGCATGCGTCAAATAACTTTGACGTCATGCGCGGGTTCTCGGGCCAGCGGACATGTCCAATGAGTCGTACTGACCATCGGACATGTCCGGCGGACAGGCTTCCAGCGGACATGTTTCTTAGCATGCTAAGAAACATTTGTCCGCTGGAAACCTGTCCGGTCGGCCGGAAAATTGTCCGGTCGGCCCTACACACGACCGAACATGTCTGCTAAAACTGGTCCGATGGACCAGTTTCAGCTGACATGTTCGGTCGTGTGTAAGAGGCCTGAGTGTGTAGAGGATATATATGCATCTCAGGTGTTGTATATATATTTATACACTGTATTGAGTTTAGCTACATCCGCTCTTCCTAATATACTTTTTAGTGCTAGTACATCAGTCTGCTTTTTTTTTTTCCCTCTGTAATCTAATTGCAGTTGCCTGCCAGCGTGTGTGTCAGACTCACAGCCAGGGCCGGTGCAAGGATTTTTGCCAACTAAGGCGAAGGTGCATTTTGCCACCCCCCCCCCCCCCCCGGCGTGCACGCACACACCATACATTATATCTGTGCTCCATTAAGCTTTAATGGTTATGATGCTTAAAGTGATCGTTTTTCTGCATTGCGTTGTATAATGTACTATTGCTGGGATTTGATGTTCCTCTGTAACTGCTGGTATTCTGCATTGCGTTGTATATAATGTACTATTGCTGGGATTTGTAGTCCTCTATAGCTGGTGGTATTCTCTATTGCGCTGTATAATGATTATACTGTGCAATGCAGATTACCACTGACCAGTTATAGAGGAACTACAAATCCCAGCAATATTACATTATACAGCGCAATGGAGAATACCAGCAGCTATAGAGGAACAACAAATCCCAGCAATACATTATATAAAATGCAATGCAGAATACCAGCAGATACAGAGGACTACAAATCCCAGCAATAATACATTATACAGGCTGCTTAATATATTAATGCAGGGATTTGGTGTCTGTCAGGCCCCGTACACACGGCCGAGGAACTCGACGTGCCAAGCACGTCGAGTTCCTCGTCGAGTTCTGGGATGAAGCCGCCGAGGAGCTCGGCGGGCCGCCTTCTCCCATAGAACAACGAGAAAATAGAGAACATGTTCTCTATTTTCTCGTCGAGCTCCTCGGCGGCTCCATCGAGCCAAAACTGTACAGACGACAGAGTTTCTCGGCAGAATCCGGGTTTTGACCGAGTTTCTCGGTGAATTCTGCCGAGAAACTCTGTCGTGTGTACGGGGCCTCAGAGTTTGGTCTGTCACTGTGAAGCGGGCGTAACCCTTACACTACCTGATCGATACAACATCTTACCTGATGTTTTAAAGCACGTTATTCCAAACAATTTAGTCATGTTAGGTGATTTATGCCCTTTATGGATTAAAACCCGACTCTGCGTCAACTATGTAATTTTCCATTGGAGTTTTGCCATGGATCCCCCTCCGGCATGCCACAGTCCAGGTGTTAGTCCCCTTGAAACAACTTTTCCATCACTATTGTGGCCAAAAAGAGTCCCTGTGGGTTTTAAAATTCACCTGCCTATTGAAGTCTATGGCGGTTCGCCAGGTTCGCCAGTTCGCGAACATTTGCGGAAGTTCGCGTTCGCCGTTCGCGAACGGAAAATTTTATGTTCGCGACATCACTATTCCTATAGAGAATTACCTATTGCTATGGCCCTTCTACCATTGACTGATTATCTCATGGGATTTGTGACGGTCACTGTTGTGCTGCTCACTGTTATCCCTGCTGGAGAGAAAGTTGTATTTGAGGATAATGCTGTTTCTCAAATTCTGTAAGCGATCTATGTAAAGGAGAAATTCATATAGGAGAATGGATAAAAGTATGGAGCTGATGCCATACTAATCTACCTGGCGACATGAGATGGGTAAGGGACTGCATAGAAAGAAGTTCACTATTGACCAAAATCTGGACATGTCTAGATTTGACTGTGAGCGCCTATAAAAGGAATGATTGGGTATGGAGTGCTGGTGGAAAATCTGGATTGGACAACAGAAGGATCATAGGACAAACATAGTTGGATACATTTTGTTAATCAAGCAAAGTATCCCATACATAGAAAACTGGGTGTATGTATTAAATGGACAAGAGAATATCCAACCCTACTGAGCTGCATATAAATAGAGTAGTAGAGCAAAAGCACCAATTAAAGATGAATAGCCATCAGCGACCGAGTCCCTCTAGAATTTTTTTTAGAAGGGTTTCCTTGAAACAAGGAATGATTGTGGGACTTTAATTGAAGCTTGATGGATAGGGATAGAATATTTCAAATAACTCTGTAGGCTTGGTCAAACCTCAGTCATTCAAACCATACTGACAATAATTTTACTAACAAGTATTTATTTATACAAAAATAGAAAAATATACAAAAGATAATGAATGTTTAGTACATATTAAAAACAGTCAGACTATAGTTTGTATAGTATGTTACACATGCTAGATGCTGCAGGTGATCTTCATCACAGCCCACGTTAATTGGGGGTTCAACTAGTTTCGCCCGAGAGGGCTTCGTCAGGAACCCGTGGAGGGTGATAGTCTACGTAAATAAAAAGTATGTCAATAGAATATTAACAGACATCAAAACCAATTATATACTGTGTACCAGTACAGTTCATCTAAGAAAGAAAAAAAGAAGATAAGAACACAAAACTCAAAAAACAAAGGCAAAAAACAAGCCCGTTAGTTAGAAGGCTAAGGTTACAGTATTCTGTACACAGTATATATCATTGACCAAAAAAGGGATATGAACATATATACAGTATATGTCAAAGTACATGTTAATAAGTACCGTTACAAACATGTTAATTTAAATAGGATGAAAAATGGATTAGATGCATGTAAAAGCTGTGGACTGTGAAACAGTCCTTACCTTGCACAAACGGAGTAGATGGTTGGGGGCGTGAGCCGTGGCGAGATCAAATCCCAGGTGTAGACCCACTAAGGGAGGGAAGAGTCTCAGCACAGCATATGCTTGGCTGTCGCACAGAGAGCAGACCACATGGAAAGGGCTGACCTAGAGAAACAGAAAGGAGACGGAGGCAGGCAAGAACTAGAAAATAAATAATTAAAAAGTGAGAAAATGAAAAAATGAGAAAGGAAAAAATGTGTATATGTATAATGTATATGAAATAATTTAATGTATATATATAATATAATTATTAGAGCGCATCATATAGGTAAAAGACGCTCAAATGAAAAAAAAAAAAAAAGGGGAATAATTATTAGGTGATGGAGTTACCTTATTGGTGTTGATTGAAAAAAGTCATAGCCATAGGTCAGATGGACACGGTAAAACCGTTATGATGCGCTCTAATAATTATATTATATATATACATTAAATTATTTCATATACATTATACATATACACATTTTTTCCTTTCTCATTTTTTCACTTTTTATTTATTTCTTTTCTAGTTCTTGCCTGCCTCCGTCTCCTTTCTGTTTCTCTAGGTCAGCCCTTTCCATGTGGTCTGCTCTCTGTGCGACAGCCAAGCATATGCTGTGCTGAGACTCTTCCCTCCCTTAGTGGGTCTACACCTGGGATTTGATCTCGCCACGGCTCACGCCCCCAACCATCTACTCCGTTTGTGCAAGGTAAGGACTGTTTCACAGTCCACAGCTTTTACATGCATCTAATCCATTTTTCATCTTATTTAAATTAACATGTTTGTAACGGTACTTATTAACATGTACTTTGACATATATATATGTTCATATCCCTTTTTTGGTCAATGATATATACTGTGTACAGAATACTGTAACCTTAGCCTTCTAACTAACGGGCTTGTTTTTTGCCTTTGTTTTTTGAGTTTTGTGTTCTTATCTTCTTTTTTTCTTTCTTAGATGAACTGTACTGGTACACAGTATATAATTGGTTTTGATGTCTGTTAATATTCTATTGACATACTTTTTATTTACGTAGACTATCACCCTCCACGGGTTCCTGACGAAGCCCTCTCGGGCGAAACTAGTTGAACCCCCAATTAACGTGGGCTGTGATGAAGATCACCTGCAGCATCTAGCATGTGTAACATACTATACAAACTATAGTCTGACTGTTTTTAATATGTACTAAACATTCATTATCTTTTGTATATTTTTCTATTTTTGTATAAATAAATACTTGTTAGTAAAATTATTGTCAGTATGGTTTGAATGACTGAGGTTTGACCAAGCCTACAGAGTTATTTGAAATATTCTATCCCTATCCATCAAGCTTCAATTAAAGTCCCACAATCCTTCCCTACTGAGCTGCAGTCAGCCAATGACAAAATGTGTGACCATGCTGTATCGATTAATTTAACACAAATGTTAAACATACATGTCTACAATTATATCTGCAAAAATTGAATACATTTGATAACATTTTTGTGAAATCACTGTGTGTGTATCTCCAAAAACTGGTTATACTATAAATATGCAATTAATCACTAATTGATCACAAATGCCACCAAAATTCATCAAAAATACATTCATCCAATGTTAATAATAATAAAATAAAAAATCAAAAAACATAAATTCATATGCAAAAATTTCATAAGCCTTAGGCCCCGTACTCACGACCAAACATGTCTGCTGAAACTGGTCCGCAGACCAGTTTCAGCAGACATGTTTGGCCGTGTGTTGGCCCGAGCGGACCATTTTCGGGCGGATCGGACAGGTTTCCAGCGGACAACTGTTTCCTGGCATTGCTTTAAAACAGTCCGCTGGAAACCTGTCCGCCCGGACATGTACGGTCGTCTGTACAGACCTACCGTACATGTCCTGCCGCCCGCCATCCCTCGCATGCGTCGAATGACTTCGACGCATGCGTGGAAGCATTTTAAAGGCGGGCCGCCCACGTCGCCGCGTCATTGTCGCGGCGACACCGCGTCATCGACGCGGCGACACGCCCCGCGTATTGTTTACGCGCGGACTTCTGTTCGATGGTGTGTATAGCCATCGAACAGAAGTCCCCGGGCAGTCCCCGGCCAGACATGTCCGATGGAAACGGTCTGCAGACCGTTTTCATCGGACATGTCCTGCCGTGAGTACAAGTACATATTAAATATTGTGAATCAGTGAAAGTCCAACAATAGTGATTAAAGTGCCTCAAAAGACCTGTGTTGAAACGAGAAAGAAAAAAGGAAGAAAACAAAGTCCTGATGTGTGCAGTCCAAACACCACGTGATCCCCCAGACCCCCCAATCACTAAAAATTTGTTGTTGAATTTAAGTTAATAAAAATGTATGTCTCTAGCCAGGGTTGAATCGATCAACCATCCCCCAGTCTTTTCTCCACTCAGGTAACGACCTCCTCTAATATCCAAAAAAACAATCTCTCTCTTCCATCTGGTCCACTCTCATTTAACGTTCATATATCAATCACACGGGGAAGGATAAACACTAAAGGCTTGTACACACTATAAAAAAATTTGGGTCTATAAGAACATTTCCGTCCAAATAGTTTTTGTACGATTTTCGGATAGTGTGTACACAACTTTCGACAGCCTATTCCGAATTTGTGTATGAAAATTCCCGAAGGGACAAACTCCAAAAATGTTCTTGTACGGGAACAGAACAAACAATGTTTGTTTAATGTGTACCATTTTCGCACATTTTTTTCTAACAAGAACAAACAGAAAAGAAAGACTGCTCATGATCAGAAACATTAAACAACAAAAAAAAAAGCCTTTGTCGTACGAGAATTTTCGTACAAATTTTTGTTCATTGGTTCCGATTTTCTGTAAAACAACGAGGAAAATTGGACGAACGTTCACCCGATTTTCTTAAAGTGTGTACCCCACTTAAAGTGTAAATCTTGTTAATTTAGTGCATGCCGAATTCATAAACCATGTCACGTACCTGAAAGGGAGACTGAAATTACGAGGTCGGCCTCTCTTGTATCTCTATCCAAGGTCCCGCTGGGAGTGGAACAGAGGGGACTGAGGGACAGGAGGAACACGAGTGCCTGCAGATGTAGATCTGGAAACTTGTAGCAGAAGATGCGACTTCAGGGAAGCAGGATAACCATCAGATCAGGATAGGCAACCGTGCACCATGGATCGTCTGGGGTTAAAGAGGCACTCCGCTTGGACAGTGGCACTGAAACGTCAGGTGATGTAGAGTTCCTGGAAGGCTTGCAGCAAGGAGTTGCAGCTGGTCGCAAGACTGAAGTCGCAGACACTCGGACGGGAGCGAGGGAGCGAGGAGCCAAACAGGGAGCAGGAGCAAAGTCTCTAGAATAGCCGGGTTCGGTAGCAGGCGGGCAGCAACGTACAAGACATCAGGCAGAAGCAGGGTCAAATAGCAGGATTCAGGATATCAAGAAGCAGCTGAAGACCAGTCAGCAACAGTCAGGGGACAGGGCACTTCTTTAAATAGGCCGTCTGGCGCCAATTGGCGCTAGGGACGCACTCCTGCGTGCGCACCGGATGGAAACGAATGGTTTTCTTACAAAGCCAAGCCATACTTACAATGTTTGAATTCCAGCCCCACACAAAGAATAACTGCCTAATCTCAGACATTCCTGTCAGCTCTGGCTGTCATCTCAGACCATGAGCTGACTGGTAGTGTCCGGATGATGTCACTCCAGAAAGCCACACATTACGTGTTTTGGTGTCAATTGGATTATTGATTTTATATGATTCCCTTTGGACTAAATTATTTTTGAGGAATTTAGGTGATCATTTAGTGATTGATTGCATGTTTTTAATATAATCAGTTTTAGGAGACACACACAGTGATTTCACATAATTTTTATAAAATGTATTCAATTTCTTCCCATATAATTGTAGACATTTATTGCTTATGCATCTATATACATATTTTAAGTATCCCATACCTTCAGGGTAGAGGATGTCAATAATGGCATGCCCTCAATATGTGGGCAAAGATGAGGATGTATATAGGGTAAAGACCTACGTTTTTTAGATATAATATTTTCTTCCAGGGTTACCCATTATTTAGATTCAGCATTGTGAAACCAGTCTACAATTATAGTTAGGGAAGTGGCTTGCAAATAGAAAGTGAAATCCGGAAGGGGGAGGCCACCAGCAAATTTATATTTAGTAAGAATAGGTCTACGGATACAAGAGGGTTTATGAGCCCATATAAAAACACATAATGATTTCCATAATACAGGGGTGTCCAAACTTTTTTCAAAGAGGGCCAGATTTGATGAAATGAACATGCGTGAGGGCCGGCCATTTTGCCTGACATTTTTTGAACCATTAAAATTCAGTCTAAGTGTGTTTGTCCGAGCACTAATACACTGCCCAACAAGAATTCTCTTGCCCTTGTGGTGAAGAGATGAGCTTGGTCTGTTTTCTATGTATATCTTTTGTGGGCGCCGCTCAGGACTAATGCCCCATACACACGATTAAATTATCAGACGAATGGTCCGGTTTTTTTTTGCATGCTAATCTCATGTTGAATCTGATGAGTTTACTAAAGTCACGAAAATTCTCGTACAACAGAATAAAAATTCGGAAGTGATGTCATGTGTTGTAAATGCATTTGTATGGCATTCTCGAACGACAGCCATACTGATTAAAGGAAAATCGTACGATCTGGCATTGTACGAAAAAAAATGTCCGTGCTTGTCCGATAGAATACTATCGGATGAACTGTCATGATCGGCTCACGAAAGCTCTGTACTAACGATCCTTTTATTGCACGATCAATTCGAAAGTGGCATTTTTCGTATGATTTTCGGATCGTGTGTATGGGGCTTAAGGATGAGGTTGGGCATGTTATTTGAATATACCGTATTTATCGGCGTATAACAAGCACCTTCACTTTAAGAGAGAAGTTTCAGGAAGAAACTTAAGGAACTGTGAAGCAAAATAAGGGTCAGTGCCCATCTGCAGTCTCACCATTGCCATGAATGTAGTCTCACCATTGCCATGAGAGCAGCCTCAATATTGCAGTCAATGCAGCCTCACCATTGCAATCAATGCAGCCTCACCATTGCAATGAATGCAGCCTTACCATTGCAATCAGTGCATCCTCACCATTGCAATGAATGCAGCTTTACCATTGCCATCAGTGCAGCCTGATGGATGCCCATCTGTAGCCTCAGTTGGGTTTGAGTTTGTTGGGAAAATTTGGTATTATGGGCTTCTGTTTTATCAAAATTGACTATAAAGTTACTAAGAGCCCTAAAACTATCAAATTTAAAAAGATTAGGGATGGTCAAGAGTGGGTTAGTAATGTTTATAGAAGAAGCTCAACTTTACCCTTTAACAGGAATACCTTGTATATTGGGGGTATTTCATATAGTTATAGCAAGGTATTTCATATAGTTATAGCAAGGTACTCCATCACCAAGTCCAAAATCAAGGATGGGGGCACCCCTGTCTAGACCTATTTGCAATGGAGATAGGATCAAGCAAAACACTGTTTGTTCACACTCTAGCATATGATTTATGGTATAGAGCCATGATTTTTATTTTGCATGAGTCATGTTTCAATTCTTAACTGCAATGGTGTTTCCTCGCAAATAATTTTAGAGTATAGACTCATCTCAATATTTGTTAGTGAAATTGTGTGACAGTTACCATAGTTCATATGATATTTGTTAGGCTTAGGGAGGATGAAAATATGGGCTTCCATTTTCTTGGGTGAAAGTTTGGGTCATTTGATATAATTAAATGTTTTTGTCATCAAAGGAGAAAGAGAGTCAGAGAAAGTTTTTTTTTTTTTTATAATTGTGGTGTAAGGCTATCTGTCCACTGAGTTTTTCCAGGAATCAGAGGTGAGATATCATTCTGGATTTCTTCAGAGTCTTGGGTGTAGAGGCATTTATCGTTTTGACAGCTTGACAGCTGACACCTAAGAGGGTCAGTATTTTTGAGTATCTTTGTTTTTAAGCCTAGAGCCATGTTTAATAAAAAGCCCTTGTAGGGCACATTTTAGGGCTTCCTATTGCAAAGGAAGAGGGGCAGTGTTAGAAGCATTTGTCATCAGGAAATCCGAGAATAAACAACTTGCACTCCTGATCCCTAAGAACATTATCATTTAATCACCAGGATCAGTGCAGTTTCTGATGATCCCAAAATTCCAAGGACAGAGACAAAGGAGTGTATCTGACCAGAGAAAGTTTCCTATGGAAGAGTGTGGGGTCACTGTCAATGCTAATTGACTGCTAAAGGAAAAAGTATAATCTGCGATATGTGTTGTGGGCTGAAAAAGAGGAGTTATCCATTACAGTTGGGTTTAGGACCCTCCAGGTGTTAATTGAATTATGTCTCTGTAGGAATTGCTCAAAGTTTGTTCAGTTGTTTGTTGGTATGATGAATGTGGGAGGCGGTAGTGTCCAAGATTTGATCAGGGATGAAATTAAAATCACCTCCTATGAATGTCACTCCTATAGATCTAAGATCCCATTTTAATTTGACGCTGATTAGGCAGGTATATTTTATTATTAATAGTATATACCTTACCATATATGGAAACTTTGAGGAGCAAAGAGCGACCATCAATCCCAATGTATTGTCAACAATTTGGTGGGGTAGGGATATGTAAATATGTATTAGAATATTTTATTAATATCTAATATCGACACAACCCAGAGATTTGGAAAGCGGAAAAGTGCTATAAACCCAGGTGGGATAGTATTTGTTTTGTAAAATGGGGATTTGATCTAAGGAAGAGTGTGCTTCCCGGAAAAGAATGACACAAACCTTTTGTTTGTAAAGCGAATATAGGATCAGAGACCACTTGGGGGAGCATTCAGTTCTTTTTTTTTGTTTACCACTATTATTCCTTTATACTGGCTTTTGAAATTTACAAATGCAGCATTTAGAAATTGAATGAAAGATTTAGCACTGTTAAACACTTTTTGAAAGATCAAAAAAGTGCATTTAATATACAAGTATATGGATAAGTCGAAAATTAGGAACACATGAGGATGAAATAGGAAAGAGGGACTTTGTTCCAAACTAGGAATAGTTCCTTCGATTTCAGGGACAGTTGGGAGCTATGCTTATGGGTAAAGATTGGATGTATGCCTGAATGTCCCAGACTCCTTCAGTAGAAGCTGATGGGTTGGTTAAAACAGAGAGTACTTGTGAGGGAACATTCAGGCTTGCCTGTCCTAGAATGCCATCCAGAGAGTCTGGGGCTAGGACCAGGTCCAAGTCTGCCAAATTGGCTGCTTTGAGTGGGAAGTCTTGTGTTCCCATGGCTCCCCAAATCTGCATGAAGGGTTTCCCTTTTTTCCCCTTTAAGGAAGGAGGGTTTTAGCAGACATGGTGGGAGTCTGGGTAGGAGAGATAGCTGCCTTGGGTCAGGGCACAGCAGAAGTACATCATCAATTGGCCATGTGCAGACAACACCTCTACAATTCATTTTAAAGTAATACTGTAGTTCTTGAAGCTTTGACTTGAATCATGAGTGAAACATGAATTGTAATGGGTTACATTGACATTATGCCCAGTATTCCTTTTAGAATAGTAGTCTTACTGTAATAGTGTAGTGTTTGGATATTTGATTATTTGGGGGTATAACTTCAGTGTAAAGCATTCAGTCACTAGTGAGTAGCTTTTTATTTATATAAAATATTTACAGATACTTTGCTGCTATTATTTTTGGCTATTATTATCATGATTCTGCCTAGGCTGACATATATCTATTCACATCACAGTCCTATGCACATTCATTTGTTAACTTCAGCAATAACTGGAAGCATTTGGCAGTATACAAACATGGTTAAGGGATTGTAAATTTGCTGGACTTGTGTCAGCTTAATGTTCACTGAACAGAAAAAATGCCAGAAGGCGATGAACTACTACACAGTACACTTTTTCTGGGAATACTGCTAACAGGACTGCATACGTCAAACATCTCCACTTATTTCCCTTTTCTGCACTGCTAATACCTTCGAAAAAAATGAAAAGAAAATCTGTTGTTTTGAGGTCATTAGTATTCTGCACACATCGGAGTCAAGCCAACAATGACATTTACAGTACATTTCGGAGATTCAAGAACATTATTGTAGTGAACTTTTGTTTTAGAACACTTTACGTGTCCATTATGTTAGGGCTGGAATAATTTTCAGCATAGCCATAGCATTGTCACAATTTTCCCTAAAGCAAATCTGTACAATGAAGACTTTTAAGAAAAAAGTTTAAATACATCCAAGAAAAACATACTATTATGAAATGAATCATGAGTCTCTTTGACAGCTTTCAGAACATTCTTTTTTCTTGTTTGTGTATATTTTGACACTTCTGATAGTGAGTCAATGGGAAATGTAAAAGAAAATAGCAGACATGGTAATGAAATAGAAATTGGATTTTAAAGCATCTTGTAACCTAAAAAATAATTAAGCGGAGGTACAGAGTGTCCCTGAGCAGAGAAAAGGTTTGACACTAATGAAGGTTGTCTTATATATGTGTATACCTTTCTGCCATGGTGTGACCTAGACTGAACTTGTCTTTATCAGGAATTTACATGGCATTAACAGCATATTATACCTGAAAACAAATTCCTTGGCACAGCTCCCATTTAAATGCCATTGTTCATATATAACTATTCACTAACTGACTTACTGCAGTAGAACCACAGCATCTCATCCGGTGACACTGTCAGTACCGATGGACGTGATTTAATCCCAGATCTCTTAAAGTTGACATACCTCTTTGAGGTCCAGAACTATTTATCTCCAAAATTTGAATTATGGATGGCTTCATCCAACTAATTTTCTGTGAGCCTGGTATTATACAATCCCACTTGGGATGTCCTCACTAAGCAGTGCCCACTACAGCCACTGAGAAAAAAGAGGAAGGACTTGTGATGTCAACAGACGGGCTGGAAGACTACAGGATTTGAGATAACTGTGTTTATTGGGATATTTAAAAAATGTGGGAGAAGGAGTTTAACCACTTCCATACAGGGCATGTATACACCTTCCAGCCCAAGCCAATTTTCAGCTTTCAGCACTGTCGCACTTTGAATGGCAATTGCGCGGTCATGCTACACTGTACCCAAACAAAATTGGCGTCCTTTTTTACCCACAAATAGAGCTTTCTTTTGGTGGTATTTGATCACCTCTGCGATTTTTTTTTTTTTGCGCAACAACTAAAAAAAGACCGAAAACTTTGAAAAAAATTACGTTTTTTTTATTTTTTTATGTAATTTTTTGTAAATAAGTACGTTTTCTCTTTCAATTACGGGCACTGATATGGTGGCACTGATGGGCACAGATGAGATGGCACTGATGGACATCGATGAGGTAGTACTGACGGGCACAGATGAGGTGGCACTGATTGGCGGCGCTGGTATGCGGCACTGATGGGCACACATAGGCGGCACTCATGGGCACACATAGGCGGCACTGATGGGCAGCACTGATGGGCACTCATGGGCGGCACTGATGGGCACTCATGGGCGGCACTGATGGGCACTCATGGGCGGCACTGGGCACTCATGGGCGGCACAGATGGGCACTCATGGGCAGCACAGATGGGCACTGTGGGGTGGCACTTATGGGTGGCACAGATGGGCACTGTGGGGTGGCACAGATGTGCACTGTGGGGTGGCACTGATGGACACTGTAGGGTGGCATTGATGGACACTGTGGGGCGGCACTGATGGACACTGTGGGCGGCATTATTTACTTGTTTACTTGTTGCCAGTCAGTGCCCATTTGTGGGCACTGATTGGCATCTTTTTTTTTTGCATCTTTTTTTTTTCCAGACTTTTTTTTTTTTTTTTTAGACTTTTTTTTGGACCTTTTTTTTGCCCCTTTTTTTAAGTTTTGCCCTTCCCTAGTGGGCATCCCTGGTGGTCCATGTGGCGATCCGAGGGGGGCTGCGCTGATAAACAATCAGCGCGAACCCCTCCTGTCAGGAGAGCCGCCAATCGGCTCTCCTCTACTCGCGTCTGTCAGACGCGAGTGAGGAAGAGCCATCAACGGCTCTTCCTGTTTACATCGTGATCAGCCGTGGTTGGACACGGCTGATCACGTGGTAAAGAGTCTCCGTGAGAGACTCTTTACCGAGATCGGTGTTGCGGGGTGTCAGACTGACACCCCGCAACAACGATCGCCGCGATGCGCGCCCCCGGGGGCGCGCAGCGGCTAAGAATCCTGAGGACGTCATATGACGTCCAGTCAGGATTCTACAACCACTTTGCCGACGTCAATTTGTCATTGGCGGGCGGCAAGTGGTTAAGAAAAAAAAATCCACCCATGTGTTTAATATTAAAGAATACTTTCTGAGGACTCATCTACAATGTGGCTTGCCAATCGTTTGTTAAGTGGGGACCTTCCCTGTCTTTTTATACCTTTCCTGTTCCTTACTTTTCTGTTCTCTCCCTTATATTTCTGTGTCACTGTGTAACAGAACACCTACCAATGGTCTGCACTAACTTACACAGAGCTGTCTTTAGACATGTGGCCCGGATTCACAGAGATCGACGTATCTCTGTTCTGGCGTAGCGCATCTCATATGCGCTACACCGACGTAACATAGAGAGGCAAGTACAGTATTCACAAAGCACTTGTTCCCTAAGTTACGGCGGCGTAATGTAAATGGGCCGGCGTAAGCCCGCGTAATTCAAAGTAGGCTGGTAGTGGGCATGTTGTATTATAATGAATCGTGACCCCATGTTAATGAAGCGCCGTACGAACGGCGCATGCGCGCGCATGCTCAGAATCACGTCGAATTTACGCCCTAAGATACGACGGCTCAATGGCAACGACGTGAACGTAACTTACGCCCAGCCCCATTCACGTACCACTTACGTAAACTACGTAAAAATATACGCTTGTTCAGACGTCCATACTTTGCATTACTTGTGCCTCATATAGCAGGGGTAACTTTACGCCGGCGCATCACAGAACTTACGCCGCGTATCGATATATATATAAATGAACAGATATACAGTATGCTGCTGCAAATAGGGCATGATACATTAAGGAAACCAATCAGCTTCAAGTGTTACTGTATTTGCCAAAGCTTAATTGAACAAGCTGAAGTTAGAAACTGATTGACTACCATGCACAGCTGCACCAGATTTTGCACTCTCCAATTTTAGTAAATCAACTCCAGTGTGTTAATTGTGTGTGGTTGGTAAAACCATGTCTCAGTAACCAAAGGAAAGTAATTGTTATGGTTAAATAGAGCCCTAAAGCAGAAAAAGTCTCTGAAACGTTTAAGCAAATGCCTTGCACCCAACCATAGTTTGTGACCCTTGTCTTTAGCAACAGAATTGTGTGTACAGACCGATGCCTCTGATGTGATAGCAGTGCTATCCCCAATTAAAGATGGTAAAGAGCATCTTCTCCTCTTCGATGTTGACTCGACGCTCCCTCTGTAATGCCGGGTGTGCGGTGTGCGGCAAATTATATAGGCCTTTTATGACATCACAGTCCCAGCATGCTCCGGTACCACCATACGTGGAGTTCCTCTGTGGGAGGGAGGAGCTTGCCTTAGAACAGGTTCACACTGTGGCGACTTCCGGTAAAGTTGCCTAACTGTGAACGGGGATCCGACTTGGAGGTGACTTCCATTGAAATAAATGGATACAGATCGCCTACAAGTCGGATTAAAGTAGTACAGGAACCTTTTCTGAAGTCGGAGCGAGCGTAGTGTACATTAGGACGGCTCCTGTTCACTCCCATTTTCTCGATCGCACGACTTGGGACGACTTGGGGTGTCTTGAAGTCGGGTCCCAGGTCGCCCCAGTGTGAACCGGCTCTCAAGGCTGCAGGTCTTTATTATATCAAGAAGCAGTGTACTAAAGTAAACCCAAGACTGTGACAAACAGAGAATTGAGCTACAGATTAGATACCATTTTAGTCACTTGTTCATTGTACATTCTTGAATGCGCCATCATTTGGAGGTGACCGTGTAGCATGTCATTTCACTTTTGGCTTTCATTCAAGAGAGAATTGAGTTGGTCTTTATAAAATAATATTCACACCTGGATAAACTGCAGTGCTGACTTTACTATTTCAGATGTAAGGATATTGCTGAAATACACAATTGATCAAAACGCATAAAATAAAGGACAAAGACAGCGGATGTATAAGCATACACATAATTTATGTGTGTAAGTGTATTTAATATATATATATATATATATATATATATATATATATATATATATATATATATATATATATATATATATATATATATATATATACTGTAAGGGGTTAGCTCGGTAGCGGGGTGTGTGACCCCCTGGATGGTTTCACTACACACTGAATTTATACAGACAGGCAGTTGAAGACGGTTGAAAACAAAGATTTTGGTTTATTCTTCCATCTTGCTGGAAACAAGTGCAAGCATCCAAACAGCATAATATATAAAGATATCTAATGCGCTACTGTGAGTAAACAGATGCAGTAACTAGAATAATTACCGGTGAATGTGAGGCAGCTATATCTAGAGTGTTCACAATACACAAAAAGTAAATAAAATAGGTTGAAATGATAAGCGCTTCAAATATGTGATATAAACCACAAAAGGTAAAAATGTGTTAAACGTGATGTACACAGACACATAGAGTGGCTGCACTTATGACTATTTCTAAATAAAAGTGAGTTCAACCTCAAGGAGGTTCAAATTAATAAAGCTCTAATCACCAAGGTGCATCTGGGTGCAAAGTGATGAACAATAATAAATAATGAACAAATGAGTCTATAAGAAAAGTGATGGAATGGTATTCCGAATTGTTGATTTCTTCACTCTGACAACTGTTGTGCATCTAGATATCCACACATGTATCGTAGTTCCCTTACCTTAAGGGTGCTATATATAAGCATATAGTATTAATCCTCCAGGGTGCAGGTCTCACTTTTCCCAGATGTATTGGCTCCAACTGCTGCGTGCCCCCGGTATGATCCAGGCTCGGTGATCCAATTCAGGGAATGTAGTGAAGGAGGAAGAAGAACTACGATACCTGTGTGGATATCTAGATGCACAACAGTTGTCAGAGTGAAGAAGTCAACAATTCGGAATACCATTCAATCACTTTTCTTATAGACTCATTTGTTCATTATTTATTATTGTTCATCACTTTGCACCCAGATGCACCTTGGTGATTAGAGCTTTATTAATTTGAACCTCTTTGAGGTTGGACTCACTTTTATTTATAAATAGTCATAAGTGCAGCCACTCTATTTGTCTGTGTACATCACGTTTAACACATTTTTACCTTTTGTGGTTTATATCACATATTTGAAGCGCTTATCATTTCAACCTATTTTATCCAAACAGCATAAACAAAATCAAACATAAAATAAACCCTGGCCACTTGGGGCGTCTACCTTCACCACACAGGAACCTATCTAGGGAGTCTGGCACAGCCTAGTGCTGGGCAGACACTGCTGGTCATACAGCAGAAAAACAATAGTCTCTTTTTGATTTTTATCACACAGAAAAATCAATCACCTCCTCACCTCCTCAGAAGACTTTCAGCTACTGCTCTCCTTCACTCAGAAAGCCTCAGGATGCAGCAAATCAGTGGTAATCCTCTAGATTACTTATAGAGGCCTTAATTGCCTCATTCTGAACAGCTGAAGTTTTCCAATGCCCTTAGACCTTTTCTGGCTACTTTTGCAGCCGACGCCTAATAACAATTGGTGTATTGTCTAAACAAGGCACAAATGTATGTCCCGTCTGTGACAACACCCACAGATTTACCTGACTTCCTGTTACAATATATATATATATATATATATATATATATATACATACACACATACAATATATATATATATATATATATATATATATATATATATATATATATATATATATATATATATATATATATATATATATATATATATATATATATATATATATACACTATTGGAGAAACACATTCTGATCAAAATAATTATTTTCAGGTATTTCAGCCTGCCCGCTGGATGTCAGCCCTCTGGATGCTATCTGGATGTGCAGTAAGACTGTATACATACAGTATACACAGCTGAGCCAATCCCAGGGAATGATGTATTCTAATAATAAATACAGAGCCTGCTCGGATTAGAGTAACAACCTCTGCCAGCTACCTCGAGCAGGCTACATACAGGCTACATGCAGCACTCCTACCATAATAAAAAAAATTAAAAACAAGAAAATAATCAATAATTACAATATGTATTTCTTCACCTTCACCACAATCATTACTTCAACACCAGGGTTAATTGAGTCTTAATTATCTTCCCAATAGCAACATTCTCCTGGCACACTTAAAGGATATGTTTACCTTTTATAACATGTTAAATCCATTTTCAGGGTGTAACATGTAACCAGGGCTGCTGTTAGAAACCATGGGGCCCCATAGAGACAACCTGACATGCAGCCCTATTAAGCCAATGCTTTAGTTATGAATGAACACATTGAATGATCGGTATTGATCACTCACTGTGTTCATTCAGGAGAGGAAGGGACTGGTAAATACAACATACCTACTGGATCCTTCCCTCACTCTCAAAGTTAAAGGATCCTGATGTGTGCTTGCAGCTGCCAGTGGGAAGGAGAGGAGGGAAACCGGCAGAACTGACTGGGTAGGTGGGGGCACACTGGGGAGCCTGGGCAGCAGGAGGAAACGTATGGTGCACAGGAGTGTGATCGTTGGGGGGAGGTGCAATTACTTGAACTGATCCTTTGTATTGCTCTCTCTGCAGCAGCTAAAAGTCAATGGGAGGAAGAGGAAAAAAAGCCAACTTTCAGCTGCTGCAGAGAGAGTCATATAAAGAATCAGTTCCAGTCAGTCGTGGCTGGTGTTCAAACTTTTTGAGGGGTGCAAACAAAATGAAAAAAATCTATTGCAGCTACTGTGCCATCAAATGCAGCCACTGTGCCATTAAACGTAGCTACTGTGCCATTAAACGCAGCTACTGTGCCATCAAACGCAGCCACTGTGACATCAAACGCAGCCACTGTGCCTATCAAATGCAGCCACTGTGCCATCAAACACAGCCACTGTGCCCATCAATTGCTGACACTGTGCTCATCAATTTCTGACAGTGTGCCCATCAATTGGCACTACTGTGCATCATCAAATGCTGCCAGTGTGCCCATCAATTGCCGCTACTGTGCCCCATCAGATGCTGCCAGTGTGCCCATCAATTGCTGCTACTGTGCCCCATTAGATGCCGCCAGTGTGCCCCATCATATGCCGCCAGTGTGCCCCATCAGATGCCGCCAGTGTGCCCCATCAGATGCTGCTTGCACTTACCTGTCTCGGAGCGGGTCAGCTGTGGTCTCCTGCATGTCCTCCATGTCTTCTTCCATCCTCTCTCAGGCATCCAATCACAGCGCCTGACCTTTCAGCCGATCAGGTGACCGGTAACAGACCCGGCAACCTGATTGGCTGAGAGGCGGATTCAGTGTTACCAAAGTGAATTCCTTTGAAATCCAGCATGGCACCCGCTGTTCACATTTTCGGGCTCCTATTAGAGACTATAGCTCTTATCAGGCGCTTCCAAAAAACACCCCCGCCGCTGTAATTCAGGTGCCTGACACCCGAAAAGGGGCTGGACACCTGAATAGGGGGTGTCAGCAGGGGCCATAGATAGATTTATGCAATGCATGAACCTATCTATGGTGAGAGCGGTGCAGGAGAGAGGGGACGGCGCTCCTGCGCCCTTTATGGATGCACCACCACTGGTTCCAGTAATTGCCCCCCCACTGATCACCCTGCCTGCTCCATCTGATTCATCCTGCTGCCTGGGGCCCCCCTTCTGGCCTGGGCCCCGTACAGGAGGGCTGGTGGTACCCCCTTATCTATGGGCCTGCATGCAACATGGTACTTGCAGCTGCAAAAATATGAGCATTATTTTTTATTTTTTATTGAAAAGGTGAACTGACCATTTAAAAGTCATATGCCAAACCCCAAAATGTTTTTTTCTTACCATGAATTTTTTCTTACCATGAATACAAAAGTTTACTGTTATGTATTGTATTGCAACAAAATCTAAATGTTCTCACGTTATTATTGTGCACAATATTTTTGGATCATTTTATGATTGGTACACTCAACATTTCCTTTACTGTTATGTTGATGTCTTCAGTAATTTTTTCTCTTCTGGATTGTTTATATAATGTTTAAATTTTTCTAGGGAAAAAAGGTAAAAATAAGAATGCGGGAAAAAAGGCAGTTTTCAACAGATACAAAAAAAGGGGGTAGCATAATACATCAAAATACTTTAAAATATTTATAAAAGAAAAAAAAATGAGGCAGTCATATTCCTTGCAGTGAAACATCTTTTAACATTGTTTACAGAATACAGCGCTGTGTTGAGTTATAATTAGAAAGCTTACCACCCTGGAGACAAAGGCATACTGTACACTGACAATCAGAGAGATGCCGTACATTCTGCCATCCAGTTATTTGTTCATTAGCAATACTGTGTTATATATACCAGAACAATTCCATTAGGAAGTATTTTTATGTACATTGGCCATATAACATTACCTTGGTGAAATTTCAGAAAAATAACCTTTATTGTATAAATTTTTTTTTTTAATCTAATCATTTTTGACAGTCTGTTGCAAGCTGACAGTGTTAAGCCACTGCCTCGTAATTAGCATCAGTATTGTCAGCCCACTGTATACAGACCTTTCTGTAAGGCCCCGTACACACGACCAGTTTCCTCGGCAGAATTCAGCTTCCGACCGAGTTTCTGGCTGAATTCTGCCGAGGAAACTGGTCGTGTGTACAGTTTCGGCCGAGGAAGCCGACGAGGAGCTCGACGAGGAAATAGAGAACATGTTCTCTATTTCCTCGTTGTTCTATGGGAGCTCTCGTCCCGCCGAGCTCCTCGGCGGCTTCAGTGCTGAACTGGCCGAGGAACTCGATGTGTTTGGCACGTCGAGTTCCTCGGCCGTGTGTACGAGGCTTCAGAGGATTACATGCCCTCCTTTAGAGCTGCACAATTCTAGCTAAATGGAGAATGACAATTTTTTTTTCTTAGAATAAACATCATGGCCCAGATTCACATACCTCGGCGCATCTTTATGCGGGCGTAGCGTATCGAATATACGCTACGCCGACACTGCGCAGAACGGCGAGCACAGTATTCACAAAGGAAATGCTCCCAACGTTGCGCCGGCATAACGTAAATTCATAGGCGTAAGCCGGCCTAATTCAAAGTAGGTGGAAGTGGGCGTGATCCATTTAAATGAACCCGTGACCCCATGCAAATGATGGGCTGAACGAACGGCGCATGCGCTGTCCTGTGGACGCTTCCCAATGCGCATGCTCAGAATCACTTCGGAACGAACGCCTAAGATACGTCGAATCACTGCCTACGACGTGAACGTAACCTACGCCCAGCCCTATTCACGTACTACGTAAACGACGTAAAATACGATGGCTGTGTTCCCTGGTGCAGCCATTTGCATTGATGCTGCTGACTTACACCTGCTTCATGAGGCATAACTTTACGCCGGACGTACGACTTGTGTAAACCGCGTATATTACTGCGACAGGCGCAAGTACGTTCGTGAATCGGCGTTTCTCAGTCATTTGCATATTCTAAGAGTAAATTAATGGGAGCGCCCCTTGCGGCCAGCGTAAATATGCGCCCACGATACGACGGCGTAGGAAACTTACGTTGGTCGGATGAAGCATAATTTCAGGCGTATCTTGCTTTCAGAGTCAGGCGCATAGATACTATCTCGAGATACGTCGGCGTAAGTGCTACGTGAATCCGGGCCCATGATTCTCTCTTGATTCTCACGGTGTAACATCATATTTCACATTACACAAAAAAAAATTGGGCTAGCTTTACTGTTTAGTTTTTTTTTTAATTAATTGAAGTGTATTTTTTCTCAAAAAATTCAGTTGGAAAAACTGCTGCACAAATATCATGTGACATAAAATATTGCAACAACCATTATTTTATTCTCTAGGGTCTCTGCTAAAAATATATATATAATGTTTGAGAATTCCAAGTAATTTTCTAGCAAAAAAATAAATATTTTATCTTGGTAAGAAACAAGTGTCAGAAAAAGGTTTAAGTGGTTAAACTTCCCTCATGTTCATTCCTTTGATGTAAGAATGAATAGCCGGATTTAGGTAGAGCGGCGCTTCTTTTTTCCGGCGTAGCGCGGGTCATTTGCGCTACGCCGACGTAACTCTGAGAGGAAGAGCTGTATTCACAAAACTTTTGCTCCCAAAGTTACGGCGGGCGTAGCGTAAATGAGCCGGTGCACTGCCATGAAATGTGTTTTGCCATGAAATGTGATGGTCCGCCTCCATCACATCCCATTGGCTCACTCATGTCATGTGACATATACACACGTCATCAGTCTCAGCTAGGCTATTATAGGGAGAGGATCTCCTCTCCCTGTGATAGCTTGAGTTATATATGTGGATGAGGGCTGAAGTGTCGCCCCTTCACCTCTTCTGCGCCTGCTCCTTCCATAGAACTGAGAGTGATACCCGTGTAACCAAAAGATAATATAAAAGTCCTATTGGAGAGTATGGGGGATTTCCAGGGTGCAGAATCCAAGAATCAAAGCACGTAGCTGCTATATAGTGTTAGGAAGGAGAAGGCAGTGTGATATGCACAGCTCTGTGAGGAGCAGCCTGTGTTGCAGTGAGTGCATTGCTCGTGTAACAATGTATAGAAACAATGATCTCTCACACACATCTATAGGCTGCCTCTCCCCTCCTCCTGCTCTCAGGCTGTGTGGCCAGCAGCACACACACACACCATGGGCAGCCTGTATAATGGAGCAGCCTCCCATCTGCCTGCCCCCCTCTCCTCTCTCTTAGCCCTTTGATAAGCTGCACGGGGGCTGACCTCCCTGGGTGTGCGAGTAAGCTACATTTACTACTACAGCTCCGTGCAGCTATTACAGGGGGAGGAGATCCTCTCCCTATGATAGCCAATAGCCTAGCTGAGACTGATGACGTGTGTATATGTCACATGACATGAGTGAGCCAATGGGATGTGATGGAGCCGGACCATCACATTTCATGGCAAATCGCATTTCATGGCAATGCACCGGCATAAGCCCCTCAATTCAAAGTAGGCAGGTAGTGGGCGTGTTGTATTCAAATGAATCGTGACCCCATGTAAATGAGTGGCCGTTCGAACGGCGCATGCACGTGCATGCTCAGAATCACGTCGCAAATACTCCCTAAGGCCGCGTACACACGGGCAAACATGTACGATGAAACCGGTCCGCCGGACCGTTTTCACCGTACATGTCTGCCCGGGGATTTCTGTACAATGGCTGTACTAACCATCGTACAGAAATCCGCGCGTAAACAATACGCTGGGGCGTGTCCGCGCCGTCGCCGCGACGATGACGCGGCGACGTGGGCGGGCCTGCCAGTTTAATGCTTCCACGCATGCGTCGAAGTCATTCGACGCATGCGAGGGATGGCGGGCGCTCTGACATGTACGGTAGGTCTGTACAGACGACTGAACATGTCCGAGCGGGCAGGATTCCAGCGGACTGTTTTAAAACAAGTCCAGAAATATTTGCCCGCTGGGAAAAGGCCCGGCGGGCAAATGTACGCTGGAATCCTGCACGCTCGGGCCTACACACAACCGAACATGTCTGCTGAAACTGGTCCGCGGACCAGTTTCAGCAGACATGTTCGGTCGTCTGTACGGCCCATAAGATAGGCCGGCTTATTGCCTGTGACGTGAACGTAACCTATGCCCAGCCCCATTCACGTACGACTTACGTAAACGATGTAAAATCCGACGGCATTTCCGACGTCCATACCTTTGCATGGGCTGCGCCATCTTTTTGGTGGTTTATCTTTACGCCGGAAAAAATCCTTACGTAAATGGCGTAGCTTACTGCGACGGGGGTACGTACGTTCGTGAATCAGCGTATCTTGCTCATTTACATATTCGACACGTAAATCAACGGAAGCGCCCCTAGCGGCCAGCGTAAATATGCACCCAAGATATGACGGCGTAGGAGACTTACGTCGGTCGTATCTTGGCAACATTCAGGCGTAGCTCATTATAAGAATGAGCGCATAGATAAGGCGGCGCATTTTCAGACTTACGATGGCGTATCTACTGATACGTCGGTGTAAGTCTCTGTGAATCTGGGCCGAAAAGTTACAGGGCTAGATTCAAATACAATTGTGTATCTATGGGCCGTAAATTAGGGCGCAAGTTCCGTATTCAGAAAGAACTTGCGCCCTTAGTTACGGCGACGTAACGTATTTGGTCCGGCGTAAGCCCGCCTAATTCAAATGGGGATGATGTGGGCATGTTTTATTTAAATGAATGGTGACCCCGCGTATTTGACGTATTTTACGAACGGCGCATGTGCCGTTCGTGAAAAAATCCCAGTGCGCATGCTCGAAATTACACCGCAAATCGTCATTGCTTTAGACGTGAACGTAGCTAACGTACAGCCCTATTCGCGAACGACTTACGCAAACGGTGTAAAATTTTCAAAACTCGATGCGGGAACAACGTCCATACTTAAAGGAACACTAAAGGTTCGTTTTTTATTAGATCAATTAATTGCTGTAAGCTAGAGCATTTAAATATCACTTACCTCGTTTTTCCTTTTGACCTCCAAAATACAGTAATCCAGGTTTGAAAATGCCATTTCCTGTCACTCCTCTTCTTGCTTTCCACCAGCATCTGAGCCGTTTTGCATGGTGGAAAGCAGAATGTGCTCACCCCCTCCCTGTGACTACAGCCCTGCGTGAAGATGCTCTCTTATCCCTCACAGGCATGGAGGCTAAGCCTAATGGAAACTGTAGTTCCCATTAGGCCGTGATGCAGCAAGAATGAATGCGCACCACAAACCAGGAAGTCAGTGAGAATAATGATTCAGGAGTGACGGAGGTGAATAAAACAGCTCGATTTCAACAGGTATCAAACTAGTTATAATGCAAAACATTACTTTTTACTTTATCAGCTACTGTCAGACTTTAATTTAAGAGGAAAATATTTTTGTCTTTACAACCCCTTTAACATTGGCTACGCCTCATATAGCAGGGGTAACTTTACGCCGGAAAAAGCCTAACGTAAACGACGTAAAAAAATGTGCCGGCCGGACGTACGTTTCTGAATCGGCGTATCTACCTAATTAGCATATTCATTGCGTAACTATAGGGAGGCGCCACCTAGCGGCCAGCGTAAATATGCAGCCTAAGATACGACGGTGTAAGACACTTACGCCGGTCGGATCTTAGGGAAATCTATGCGTAACTGATTCTATGAATCAGTCGCATAGATACGACCCCGAAACTCAGAGATACGACGGCGTATCCGGAGATACGCCATCGTATCTCCTTTCTGAATCCGGCCCACAATGTTTATAGTTCTCCTGGACAATGTTGTGAAAAACTTGGCAGACTGCCTGTGAGCAGAGAACTCTCTACACTTGCTACATAAATGAATCAGGAAATTCTGTATAGAGATCATGAGAGGGTTGAATCGAGATCATGATATTTTAACGATTAATCGTGCAGCTCTACCCTCCTTCTTACACATGTTCTGATAAGATCCTGGGTCATAGCATTCGGGTCCTTACGTTAGTTACCCTGGGACCTGTGGGACCTTTCGGTCATATTTTGCCCATGGAGGTAAATGCCATCTTAACGGTCCCAGGGGATTGTGGCTATATTGTTACTAGCCTTGTTTAACTTATTAGTGTCTTCAGAGTACCCCCAGTAGAAGTCTCACTTTGGAGAACAGTCTGTTTAAACATAATAATATTTATAATTAATGTTTTATAAGGGTTTGAAGATCATATATCTGTAATAATACAGGTATGGTATTTTTATTGATTGAGAGCTGTATTTAATTTAATTCATTCAGTTCTGTTTTTTTTAATATTAATATTTAACCAATTTTTTTTTATGTATTTTTTTTCTTAATTAATTGATTCACAGAAAAACATTTTTTATTTATGTTTTTTTTTTTTTTTGTTCATATCATTATTTGCAACACCAATTGTGTTTGGATTCCCCATTCACTCATCCATATGAATTTATCATGTGCCTGATATTGTGTATAAATTATTAATTTTGAAGCACTGTGTTGACCTTTTCTGGGGTTGGCAATATAGTGGGGCATGGTATTTGAGATAGTACAAGTACTGTAGGCAAGATTGGGTTTATATATAGATACAATCTATTATGAATTGGCACAAGAGTGTGAGCCAAGCACTGCCTTCTCATTTTTCCAATTACCTGGGATTTGTCACAAATGTGAAAGGTGGTGGCTGAAACAAATAAGAGCAGATGCCAACAATGGTGGTGAAACAAAAGCCATTTCCTAGGACTGCCCACCCCCTGTTCCTCTTGGCCGGCACCAAATAGGAAAGTGGTTTCTGGAGTGCATAGCCGAGCCGCTCTTCCATGTGTCAAGCTCAGCGTGCATTCCAAGCCTAATGCCACGTACACACCATCACTTTATGTGATGAAAAAAAATGACGTTTTTAAAAACGTCACTTTAATTGACCGTGTGTGGGGGAAAACGTCGTTTTATGTCTTGTAAAAAACGACCAAAAAAAATTTAAGCATGCTTCAATTTTATGTGTCGTTTTTCAAAAGTGCACTTTTTACTTCACAGAAATTGACTGTGTGTAGCAAAAAACGTCGTTTTCTAAGACGTTTTTTCATCCACGCATGCCCAGAAGCTACTTATGAAGCAAGCTTCAATGGTAAAACGTGGTGGAACGTAACCTCACTTTGTAAGATCATTGTGAGAAAAACGATGGTGTGTAGGCAACTTCGTCTTTGAAAATTGAAGTTTCAAAAACGTCATTTTTTACTTCACAGAAAGTGTCGTTTTTTTTCATCACATAAAGTGATGGTGTGTACGCGGCATTATAATAAGCAAGCCATCTTGGGTCCCTAAATAGTGACGTAAGATATATGCACCATCTTAGGCCCCATGCACACGATAGAATCCATCCGCAGATAAATCCCAGCAAATGGGTTTCTGCGGATAGATCCTATGGTGTGTACACGCCAGCGGATCTGTTTCCGCGGAGAAATCTCCCCTGGGATGGATTTCCAGCAGATGGATATTTGCTGACATGCACAACAAATCCATCTGCTGGAATCCATACCAACGGATGGATCCGCTCGTCTGTACAGACTTACCGGATCCATCCGTCCAAAGGGATTCCCCGCACGCGTCGTAATGATTTGACGCATGCGTGGAATTCCTTATATGACAGCGTCGCGCCGTCGCCGCGTCATAATCGCGGCGACGGCGCGACACGTCATCGCCAGAGGATTTCCGCGCGGATTTTAATGCGATGGTGTGTACACTCCATCGCATAGAAATCTGCGGAAATCTTTGAGAGGATTTATCCGTGGAAACGGTCCGCTGGACCGTATCCGCGGATAAATTCTCTCGTGTGTATGGGGCCTTACTCTAGGATCTATTGTTTTGAGGGAAGTTCAATAAAAAGGAGGTGGAAGAGTGTCCATCAGTCAGTCAAGATTCCTATTTTTGACATTATAGAGCTGCATTCGTTTAAGAAGATACCATATCCAGTGGAATGCCTTCAATTTGTGCATCACATGAGATATTCTCTATGTATGTTTTTATTTCTATTTTAACTCTGCAGGGTGGCCTAGGTGGCAAGACAGGATGAAGTCATAGGTGCCTGAGAAGGAAATGAGGATATTGTCGTTTACACTACAGTAATGTTATAGTAACAGTATAGGGCATTTGTGGGTTCTCATTTTTTTTTGTGTGTTTCATTTATTTTTTTCCTTGCTGAGGCAAGTTTTTTGTATCCTCTAATGTTCACCATTCATACAATACTATGCTATACCGTGGATTTGCGACGATTAGGTAATAGAACCCAGTAGACATGTGCACTGCAAAATTTTTCGTTTATTTCTGTTTCGTTTCTGTTCGTTTATCGTGATTTGTAACGAGTCGTAATTTCGTAAGACGTTAGTTATCGTATTCGTACTCTTTAGTATTTTCGTAACACTCTTTTTTCCGTTTCCGTTTTTTTCTGTTAGTTTATTTTTCGTTGAATCGAGATTAGTATTTTCGTTATATTTTGTATTCTGCCGCATTCGTATTTTTAAAATGATTTTATTTGTTCCTTTGTTTTTACGTTAGTTTAATTTTCGTTGTTTTGCTATTCGTATTTACATTATATTTTCCATCATGCTGCGTTCGTATTTTCGTAAGAAATATATTTTCGTTGCTTTATGATCATTCGTATTTTAGTGTCTAATTTCCTTTGATTGTAAAAACGTACTTTTGTAGATTTTATTGCATTCGTAATTCTGTTAGAATACATTTTACGTTTATTCGACACACTACTCG
Organism: Rana temporaria; assembly: GCF_905171775.1. Taxonomy (NCBI): domain Eukaryota; kingdom Metazoa; phylum Chordata; class Amphibia; order Anura; family Ranidae; genus Rana; species Rana temporaria. The sequence continues at coordinate 394,881,170 of NC_053492.1, forward strand.
TCGTAATTTTGTAATTAGTACTTTACTGTGATTGACTTGACTGTCTTAGTTAGCATACACACCCTGTCTAGAATGAAGTCTGACGTAGAAGAAAACTAAAATATGTCAGATATTACAAATACAAATCTAGAAATTAGATGCACTGCAGTCTAACACAGAAAAAGACACAAGGAGCCAGGAGGTAATGAGAAAGAAGCTCATTGGGGGAAGGAACAAACCTCTTCAGAGGAAAGGGACAGCGCTCAGTGGCTATTGGTCAATGTCCAGAAATATTTCAGTACTAACGAAAGCTAATTTACATTATTTCGTATTTTCGTTGTTTTCATTTCCGTTTTCCGTTTTTAGATTCGTAATTTATTTTTTGTTAGTTTTGATTTTCGTTTTTTATTCTTTGTTCGGCATTTCGGTTGTTTTCTTTTCGGTCTTCGAATATTATTAAGTTTGCATTTTTGTTCATTTTGTTTTTCGTAATTATAATTTTTTTTGGGTTCGGTATTTTCGTTGTTTCTATGTTTTCGTTTCTTTCTTCTTTCGTATCTTCGTTGTTTTTCATATTCGTTATTTTGAAAATATCGTTACCGTGACCAAGTCCTGTAGTGACGAAACGTAGGGAGGCGGCCTTCTGACGTCACCGCGCATCTTCTACCCGGATACGGGCTGTGTACCAAGCTGGCCGGCTTGTTTTTTATGCTCCATACTTGCTGACTTATGTAAGTGCAATTTTCCTTTGATTTTACCATTAAAAGAAGGTTTTACGCTATGCGAGTCCCTTCTGTTTTTTGCATACCCCTGGATGATTCATCGAGAGCATCTATCCAACGTAAGGACACAGTATATCAGGATTCCAGAGCTGTGGCTTCCTATGGGATACTGTCCATCTCTGTCTCTTATCATGCTTTAATTGATCTCTTATAACTTGGAGATCAATTCCATCCGGTAAGAGGCTTTTATAACCTTGGTGGAGGACCTTTCCTTTCAAGCACCTTTCCTTTGTGGATTTAATTTATCACTCAGGAGATTGTTCATATGAATTTGCCTATGTGGCGGGATTGACTACTCAATTTTGAACTTTTACACCAGTTTATTTATTATTAATCTAGCGCGATCTCTTCCTTTTTGCGTTATTCGTTATTAATTGCGCTAAACCGTTCGTTCATTCGTATGTTAACGAATCAACTAAAATAACGAAAATTGACGGAAAACGTATTCGTAACTTAGAAAATTGCACATGCCTAGAACCCAGTACTCTAGTTAATGGAGGGGCAGGGGGCGGATATAGGTGTATCCTTTGATACCCAGTGATTCTAACGGTAGATGGAATTTTATGCATTAAAGGGGTTGTAAAGGTTTGTTTTTTATTTTCTAAATAGGTTCCTTTAAGCTAGTGCATTGTTGGTTCACTTACCTTTTCCTTCAAGTTTCCTTCTAAATGTTTTTTTTCTTTGTCTGAATTTCTCACTTCCTGTTCCTCCTCAGTAAGGTGTTCAGTAAGCTGTTCTAAATGACTTTCCACCGCTCGGATGATGGTGGAAAGCTTACTGAGGAGAAACAGGAAGTGAGAAATTCAAACAAAGAAAAAAACATTTAGAAGGGAAATGGAAGGAAAAGGTAAGTGAACCACCAATGCACTAGCTTAAGGGAACCAATTTAGAAAATAAAAGACGAACCTTTACAACCCCTTTAAGATAAAAAACTATCAGTGTGCAGCAGCCGCCCTCAGCCCCCCTAATACATATTGGAGCCCCATCTCGTTTCAGCAAAGTTACATGAGAGCCTTGGCTGGGACTCTCCCTCCTGATTTGCTGAGACACAGCAGTGGGTGCCATTGTCTCCTGCTGTTGTCAATCAAAGTCAGTGAGCCAGTGAGGAGAGTGAGGGGGCTGGGTAGAGCCGCAGCTCCATGTCTGAATGGACACACAGAGCAGCAGCTCGGCTCGGGTGCCCCCATAGCAAACTGAATGCTCTAGGGGCACTCGGCAGGAGGGAGGAGCCAGGATCACCAGTGGGGGACCAGAGAAGAAGAGGATCTGGGTTGCTCTGTACAAAAGCACTGCACAGAGCAGGTAAGTATAACATGTTTGTTATTTTTAAGCAAAAAAAATAAAAAATAAAAACTTTAATATCACTTTGAGAAGAAATAGAGTCTGGCAGACTTTTAGATCTGAGGAAGAGGAGACATCTTCGAAATACATTAGAGTCTACAGAACTCTGGGACATCTGCTTAGTTTCACATGAGTTGTGCTATCTGGTTCTGGTTATTCTTTTGGAGATTTACTATATGCTCTATGTTCAGCATTGTTTGCGAGTATATCACTTTAAAATTTCTAATAAATGGCATCTCATTTAATGCACAAGGCTGTTGCACCTTCCTTTTGTCCTTTTGTGCTTGGAGTTCATGGATTTCCCAGACTGAAGAAAGCAGCGAGGCCAAGTGGTTTCCAAAAGACCAGGATTTGGGTTATAAGCTAGGGATGGACCGGTGTCATACTTTAGCGCAGAAGTATTATTATGTACATGTTCAGTAGGTGTATCTTGATTTTTTTTACAATAAACTATTTTTTTTAAATTACTGCAGCCTGTGTTCTTTTTTAGCACACGGACTAACGAATAGTGTGCACAAAGCAGGCTGATAAGGCAGCTGTATAATGCAAGATGAGCATTGCCAGCCTGCAACAGGTAGGTAGATCCTGCTGTTGCTGGCAGGATCTCTATGTAAGAAGCTTTGCAACTGATTGACAAAAAATGATTTGGTTAAGAAAACTGTATACTGTGAAATCCTCTGAACAGGGGCACAGACAGCAAAACAAACATTACAGGGATGTTAACCCTTCCCTATGCAAAGAAAAAAAAAACTCCCATATAACTTCCCAGCACAACATTAACACAGCATCAAACACTAGCCAGACCACCTGACTGTAAGTGCCTGGTGGCATATACCAGGTGATCATCCAATAGGATGCTTGTAACAACAAACAAGAGGGACTCTCCTCACTTATGATTCCATGTCCTTGCTTATCCCTGGCCACCTATTGGCTGCTGTAGAAGATCAGGGTACTGTAGAATAGCCTGCAACATTTTCCAGCAGATATCACAGTTAACCACTTCAGCCCCAGAAGAATTGACTGCTCAATGACCAGGCCATTTTTTGCGATACTGCACTGCTTTGCTTTAACTGACAGTTGCGCGGTCATGCAAAGCTATACCCAAACAAAATTGACATCCTTTTTTCCCACAAATGGAGCTTTCTTTTGGTAGTATTTGATCATCTCTGCAGTTTTTTTTATTGCGCTATTAACAAAAAAAGAGCGACAATTTAGAAAAAAAAAACCACAAGGGCCCGGATTCAGAACGAAGTTACGCTGGCGTAACTTCTAGGAGGCGCCGGCGTATCTTTTTTGTGTATTCAGAAAACAAGATACGCCGGAATTTTGGTAAGATCCGACTGGCGTAAGCCTCTTACGTCGTCGTATCTTAGTTGCATATTTACGCTGGCCGCTAGGTGGCGCTTCCGTAGATTTACGCGAGGAATATGCAAATTAGGTAGATACGCCGATTCACAAATGTACGTACGCTCGGCGCATTTATTTACGTAGTATACGTAAGGCTTTTTCCGGCGTAAAGTTACCCCTCATAAAGCAGGGGTAAGTCATGTTAGGTATAGACGTCGAAAACGTACGAACAGCGTCGTATTTTACGTTGTTTGCGTAAGTCGTTCGCGAATAGGGCTGTACGTAAGTTCCGTTGATGTCGAAAGCATTGACAGTTTGCGCCGTAATTTGGAACATGCGAACTTGGAAATGTTCACGGAAGAAACGTCAATTAAGCGGGGTCACACGTAATTTAAATAAAACACGCCCACATCATCTACATTTGAATTAGGCGGGCTTACGCACACACATTTACAGTACGCCGCCGTAACTTAGGGCGCAAGTTCTTTCTGAATACGGAACTTGCGCCCTAAGTTACGGCGGCGTAGTGTAAATGAGATACGCCGATAGATACGATAATGTATCTGAATCCGGGCCAATATTTTTTACTTTTTACTGTAATAAATAGCCCCAATTGTTTTTAAAAAAGCTATTTTTTTCCTCAGTTTAGGCCGATATGTATTCTTCTACATATTTTTGTTAATAAAAATCGCAAAAAGCGTAAATTAATTTGTTTGCGCAAAAGTTATAGCGTCTACAAAATAGGGGATAGATTTATGGCATTTATTATTATTATTTTTTTTTACTAGTAATGGCGGCTATCTGTGATTTTTTATCGGGACTGCAACATCATGGCGGATTTATCGGACACTTTTGACACATTTTTGGGCCCATTGGCATTTATACAGCGATTAGTGCTATAAAAATGCACTGATTACTGTGTAAATGTCACTGGCAGGGGAGGGGTTAACACTAGGGGGGCTCAAGGGGTTAACTGTGTTCCCTATGTGTGTGTTCTATCTACGGGGGATGGGACTGACTATAGGAGATGAGAGATTGTGCTTCCCAGCTCATAGGAACTCACAATCTCTCTCTCCTCTCCTCAGAGAACTGGGATGTGTGTGTTTACATAAACGCATCCCTGTTCTGCCTCTCGTGCCCGTGATTGCGAGTGGCTGGTGGTCACCGCGACCGTCAGCCACAAGCATCGGCACCCCCGCTGTGCAGTGGGCGCGCACACGAACCTGCTATCCCGTTTGAAAAGACCAATGTACAGCTACGACGGTTCACGGGATCTTGCCGACCTGCCGCAGTTTAATGATGGAAGCTTGTCGGGAAGCGGTTAATCAGTTCAAGCATTCCTGAATTAAATGCATGATATTTGGTATGAATTTCACTTTTACCCGAAAATGAACAGCAACACTAGTCAGAAAATCAGTTTTTATAACTGTCTGTTTTCTTCCTGGGAATATTTTTTTTCTCCTGGTGGCCATTGTCACTAGGCTGAAAGGGCACAAAGATGCTACATTTTGAGGTTTTATGGAAGAGGGATAGAAAGTAAATCTTCCAATGAGAACACTTGATCAGGTGTCAATTGTCTAGTAGAGGATTTATTTTATTTTAGAGTATTTCCTCTCATATACTCTTGCGTTTTCCAGCCATAAAGTAAAGCAAAATCACAATGTGTCACATACTCTATCCAAAACAAAACAGCTGTGGCTTTAGACATCCTTTAAAAAGACTTTGATACTTGAAGGAATCAAAGGCTTCTGACAAGGACAAGGATGAAGTGCAGGCACTCACAGCTTTCAGCACCCCCCTGTTCCACATTCTGTGTCATTCTGACATGTATATCTTAAAATCTTTCTGACAATGCTGAAGCTTGCCTACTTATAAGGGATACTGATTGCAGGGATGAGTGTAGCTGTACCTGGGAAACTGATATCAGAATGAGTATAATTAGAGTATAATTACAATGAAGTTTATTAAATCGGTTGTATGCCCGCAAAAGAAACCTGTAAGGCAAAGGCATAATGAGATAGTATGCACTGCATACTAGTTCATTATGAGATACTTACCTTAGAACGAAGCGCCGGCATCACCTCCCGATCACCACTGACATGTTCCCTCTGTGTTTCTTCCTGTACGTTCCTTTGAATTTGCCGCCTAGCAAACACGCCCACTGCCTTGCTACTTTGAATTACGCGGGCTTACACCGGCCCAATTACGTTACGCCGGCGTACATATGGGAGCAAGTGCTTTGTGAATACAGTACTTGCTTCTCTACATTACGTCGGCGTAGCGCATATGAGATGCGCTACGCCCGCTCAAAGATACGACAATGTATCTGAATCGCGGCCTATGTGTTTGAGTCAATCAGTGATTTTAAATTTGATGAGTTGGTGGTCTATTTACAAAAGATTCGCTTTGAGATTTGCATATCAAATCTTTGCTGGACATTCATCGATCTGTGACTTTTTCAGAATTCACCATAATTTGTGAAGAGAATATGCCTGTCAAATTTATTCCGCTATACTCATCAGCAGTTGCATACCACATAATAGACATGTGCACACTGAAATATTTTGTTTCGGAATTTCGTTTTCGTCTAAAAAAATAACATTATTTAGTTACTCCCGAAATTAGTTTTAATTTATTTTGTTTCGTTAAAAAAAGCATTTGTCTGAAAATCCGAATAAATTAAGTTCTAATCTGTCATTGAAGGCTTATGGTGTCTGTCGAATGTTCTAAGAAGATTTGACGAAGCAGCTAAACTGTGCGACGCCGCAATCATACATTTCCGGTCGAATGTTCCGCCCACAAGCTATAGTAGAATTCTAATGTTGTATGACTAGTAATAATTATATTTATTAATTATTATTACTAGTCAACCAACATTAGAATTCTTCTATAGCCTATGGGCCGAGTATTTGACCATAAATGTCCACTTGTGGCGATCGCATGTTTTTATCTGCTACGTTTAATCTTCATGTCTCTATAATGTTGAATCTATTCTCTCTATGTCGACTCTTTTCTCTCTATGTCAAATCTTCATGTCTCTATAATGTCAAATCTTTTCTCTCTATGTTGAATAATCTCAGACTACAGGAGTTAGGTTAGGCACATTTAACAGCAGATTCGAATGAAACAGATCGCTATTGTCACCGTCATGTCGAATCTTCTATCTATATCAAACTGTTGTTGCAACGAAACGAAAATCAAGCATTTTTTATGTCAGTTTTTTCGGATTTCGGACTCTGCACATTCGTTATCGATTGTTAGAACGGATGCAAAAACCCCCCGAAATTCGGACAAAAATGCATTCGGACGAAAATGAAATGCACATGTCTACAACATAATAAAGAAATTCCAATAACAAACAAGATTCGTCTATCGCTATTAGTTTCAAAGAGCATTCACCCTATAAAGCTGATTTGAGATAAAATGTGTGGAGATTCACTTCAAATATCCAATCATGTAAATAGAAAATCTCTGTTAACTTATCATATCAGCATATGACTGGAAAATGAAGCCAATCTTCACACATTTTATTTTGTGAACATTCTCAAATCCTTTTGCAAATCAGCCTCTCTCTGTGTAAAGTAACAAATGATGGACAGATCTTCCTAAATATGATGGACAAATTCTGTAAAATACAGTTGGAAAAATTCACAGCAAAACACTGTATTTTCATGTGGAAATTGCAAAGCAAATCCTTTATAAAAAAAAGACTCCATTATATTTGTTTTTTAATTTTGTGATTTAGGTTTAATGCAGAAAATACAACTGTCAGCTGGGAATTATTAAATATTTTAAAATTTAATATTTTTTAGATACAAAAAAATATAAAAACATTGTAAAGAGGTGGAGAAGATAAAAAAAATGCAAATACAGTGCCTTGAAAAAGTATTCATACCACTTGAAATTTTCCACATTTTGTCATGTTATAGCCAAAAATGTATTTTTTTGGGGATTGTATGTGACCAACACAAAGTGGCACATACTGTAATTGTGAAGTGAAAGGAAAATGATAAATGGTTTTATTTATTTTTTACAAATAAATATGTGAAAAGTGTGACGTGCATTTGTATTCAGCCCCCTTTACTCTGATATCCCTAAATCTAGTGGAAACAATTGCTTTCAGAAGTCACCTAATTAGTAAATAGAGTTCACCTGTGTGTGTCATTTAATCTCAGTATAAATACAGCTGTTCTGTGAAGCCCCCTTTGTTAGAGAACCTTAGTGAACAAATAGCGTCATGAAGTCCAAGGAACACACCAAACAGGCCAGGAATAAAGTTGTGGAGAAGTTTAACCACTTACCCCCCGGACCATATTGCTGCCCAAAGACCAGAGTACTTTTTGCGATTCGGGACTGCGTCGCTTTAACAGACAATTGCGCGGTCGTGCGACGTGGCTCCCAAACAAAATTGGCGTCCTTTTTTTCCCACAAATAGAGCTTTCTTTTGGTGGTATTTGATCACCTCTGCGTTTTTTTTTTTTTTGCGCTATAAACAAAAATAGAACGACAATTTTGAAAAAAATGAATATTTTTTACTTTTTGCTGTAATAAATATCCCCCAAAAATATATAAAAAAACATTTTTTTTCCTCAGTTTAGGCCGATACGTATTCTTCTACATATTTTTCGTAAAAAAAATCGCAATAAGCGTTTATTGATTGGTTTGCGCAAAAGTTATAGCGTTTACAAAATAGGGGGTATTTTTATGGCATTTTTATTAATATTTTTTTTACTAGTAATGGCGGCGATCGGCGATTTTTTTTTCGGTATTGCGACATTATGGCAGACACTTCGGACATTTTTGACACATTTTTGGGACCATTGGCATTTTTATAGCGATCAGTGCTATAAAAATGCATTAGATTACTATAAAAATGCCACTGGCAGTGAAGGGGTTAACACTAGGGGGCGGGGAAGGGGTTAAGTATGCCTGGGTGTGTTCTTACTGTGGGGGGGGGGGTGGCCTCACTTGGGGAAACACTGATTTTCTGTTCATACATTGTATGAACAGAAAATCAGCATTTCCCCTGCTGACAGGAACGAGAGCTGTGTGTTTACACACACAGCTCCCGTTCCCCGCTCTGTACCGAGCGATCGCGTGTGCCCGGCGGCGATCGCGCCCGCCGGGCACACGCACGGGAGTCGGGGGCGAGCGGGGGGCGCGCGCGCGCGCCTCCGGCGGCGCGCGTGCGCCCCTAGTGGCGGCTAAAGGGTAGGACGTCCATTTACGTGGTCTCGCCTAGGAGAGCCACCTTGTGGACGTAAAATGACGGTGCGGCGACGGCAAGTAGTTAAAGCAGGGTTAGGTTATAAAAAAATATCCCAAGTTTGAACATCTCACGGATCATTGTTCAATACATCGTCCGAAAATGGAAAAAGTATGGCACAACTGCAAACCTAAAAAGACATGGCCGTCCACTCAAACTGACAGGCCAGGCATGGTGAGCATTAATCAGAGAAGCAACCAAGAGGCCCAAGTTAACTCTCAAGGAACTGAAGATATCCACAGCTCGGGTGGGAGAATCTGTCCAGAGGACAACTGTTAGTCATTTATTTCACAAATCTGGCCTTTATGGAAGAGTGGCAAGAACAAAGCCATTGTTAAAAGAAAGAAAGTCATAAGAAGTCCTGTTTGCAGTTTGCATGAAGCCATGTGGGGGACACAGCAAACATGTGGAAGAAGGTGCTTTGGTCAGATGAGACCAACAATTTAACTTTTGGCCTAAAAGCAAAACGCTATGTGAGGCAGAAAACGAATACTGGACATCACCCTGAACACACTATCCCCATCATGAAACATGGTGGTGGTAGCATCATGTTGTGTGGATTTTTTTTTTTTAGCAGGGACGTGGAAGCTAGTCAGAGTTGAGGGTAAAATGGATGAAGCCAAATACTGGGCAATTTTAGAAGAAAACCTGTTAAGCCGTGTACACACGATCGGTTTGTCCGATGAAAACAGACCAATGGACTGTTTTCATTGGACAAAACGATTGTGTGTGGGCCCCATAAATTTTTTTTTCCATTGGTGAAAAAGAATAGAACATGTTTTAATTTTTTACTATGGATAAAAAAACGATAGAAAAATACGATCGTCTGTGTGGAACTCCATCGGACAAAAATCCACGCATGCTCAGAATCAAGTCGACGCATGCTCGGAAGCATTAAACTTCATTTTTTCGGCTCGTCGTAGTGTTGTACGTCACTGTGTTTTGGCACGATCGGATTTTTGACTGATGGTGTGTGGGCAAGACTGATAAAAGTCAGCTTCATCGGATATCCAACGAAAAATTCCATCAGATTAGTTTCCATCAGATATCCGATCGTGTGTACAGGGCTTTAGAGTCTGCAAAAGACTTGAAACTGGAGCAGAGGTTCACCTTCCAGCAGGACAACAATTCTAAACATACAGCTAGAGCTACAATGGAATGGTTTAGATAAAAAAAATATGCAAGTGTTAGGCCCCATACACACGATAGAATCCATCCGCTGAAAAATCCCAGCGAATGGGTTTCAGCGGATAGATCCTATGGTGTGTACACTCCAGCGGATCTGTTTCCGCGGATATTTATCCCCTGGGATGGATTTCCAGCGGATAAATATTTGATGACATGCTATCAAATCTATCCGCTGGAATCCATCCCAACGGATGGATCCGCTGGTCTGTACAGACTCACCGGATCCATCCCTCCGAAGGGATCCCCCGCATGTGTCGTAATGATTCGACGCATGCGTGGAATTCCTTATATGACAGCGTCGCGCACGTTGCCGCGTCACAATCGCGGCGGCGGCGCGACACGTCATCGCCAGAGGATTTCGGCGCGGATTTCGATTCGATGGTGAGTACACTCCATCAGATGGAAATCCGCGGAAATCCTCGAGAGGATTTATCCGTGGAAACGGTCCGCTGGACCGTATCCGCGGATAAATCCTCCCGTGTGTATGGGGCCTAAGAATGGCCCTATCAAAGTCCAGACCTAAATCCAATTGAGAATCTGTGGCAAGACTTGAAAATTCTGTTCCCAGACACTCTCCATCCAGTCTGACGGAGCTTGAGCTATTTTGCAAAGACAAATGGGCAAACATTTCACTCTCTAGATGTGCAAAGCTGGTAAAGCCATACCCAAAAAGACATGCAGCTATAATTGCAGCAAAAAGTAGTTCTACAAAGTATTGACTCAGAGGGGCTGAATACAAATGCACGCCACACTTTTCACATATTTATTTGTAAATAATTTTGAAAACCATTCATAATTTTCCATCCATTTCACAATTATGTGCCACTTTGTGTTGGTCTATCACATAAAATCCCAATAAAATATATTTTGGTTGTAACATGACAAAATATGGAAAATTTCAAGGGGTATGAATACTTTTTCAAGGCACTATTTTATTTTGACATTGCATTTTGTATTTATAGGTTGTATACAAAAACTTAATACAAATATTTTTCAACTATTCCATTTCAAATATACTATATAATTATTGTATTTCTTTACATAGAAGAGCCTATGCACAAAAAAAAAGATCAAGGCTACAGAGCTCCAAAAATACTGTATATTATAAATGGTATTTAATAATTTTAACCATTTTAGTGACACAAAAAAAGAAAAGATAGTAAGAAGCAAAACAAGAGTGTTGAAATATGGAGTTCTTCAGTGTAATCCAGTACAAAGAAGGATTATTACTTTAAGGATCTTGAAACACATTTTTTTAGTAAGGGTAACTTCATCTACAGAAAATCTAATAAAGCTATATTTCAGATTATCAATGTCTGAACACCTCTGTTCGGTACATCAGTATATCCCAATGCTTTCATATGCTTTTATATAGTTAGAATACATAAATTTGTTTTCATGGATTTTTCTCCACTTTTCGTGTGTCACAATGCCTAAGGGATATGTTACCATGGCGACAAGCTAAGGAAAGAAGTGCTATTTTTAAATGTTCTCAGCCAATCCAAACCACAAACGCTTCAAACCCAGTTTATCAAGACTGTAGTGAAATGTAATATACCTGAGTTAAACATTTTATTTTATGTCAAGTGAAGACATTTTCTAATTTATTCAATATTTATATTTTTCTGATGCTTATCTCCATAGTTTCATTTTTTGTTCAATGATAGCTAGCTGTGGAAATAAAGAAGAGTATGCACTGATGCCCATCAGGACCAATTTAATTAAGGGGTAAAATGGGCATTTGACCTAACTTTGCAGGAGGTATCCAAGTAAGTGTGCTTGGATTATGCAGCTAGAAAATCAGCTTTTGTCTGAGCTGGCAGGTGCTCTAGGTGATCAAAAGATCCCCTGCCTTCTCTTTTATGAGCTTGTTGTAATATTTTTTTAATTTGTTTTTAAATTAACCACTTTAAAGGTCAAGTCCCAATTTGGCTTTATAACTTCATAACTTTAGAATGACCTCAAACATTGCTTTTGCCTAAACCGTAATTAAAGTGTTCAAAACATATATGAAGATCTATTCAGTTTAGTCATTAGAAATTACAAAAAGTCTCATGTTTAGACTTAAAGCGGAGGTCTACCCTAAAATTCAACTTTATCTTAACATCTTCACTGTAATCTCCACTTAAGCAATATGTTTACATGCCTGTAAATCGTTATTACTAGGCAGATTAGCTAATCTGCCTTCACTCTGAACCGCGGTGTGTCTTCTCCCATACCTAAGCCTCCTGGGAAATGAGTGTCATAATTTCCCAAGAGTTTGTGCGCTTAACTCTGCCGAAAAAACGAACAACTGCGCTACTAACGCCGCTCTACGGCGCATGCACGAAATCGAGAGGTGCATGCTGGTTACCCAGCATGCACCTCTCCCCCTCCCCCAAGGAAGAAACATGAACTGGGCTTCAGATGCCAACACATATAATGGAAATGGCCAGAACATGTCATGCATCAAATAAGGCAAGTGATTACTATGATTTGCAGATCGATTGGGGAGCTGTTATTACGTTTACTGGAATATTTTATGTAAATAATTTTTACTTGCAAAAAAAAAAATATGCCCGAAACCCCGCTTTAATGCATATCTAGAGACAAAATAGTTGTCCTAGTTTTGAATATGATTAAAAACCTCTAATTTTTCCCTGCAGATGATGGGAATTCAGACTGAGCATAGCTGCACTAAGCACTTTTTAAGTAAATATTTTCTGCTTCTTTAGTTTCAATTATTTTTATTCAATTTAAGAAAAAGTTACAGAACACAAAACATCGCCATAAAAAAGCCAATACAGTATTCTTCCATTAGACCGACATTTCAAGCACAACATTACATAAATACACTGACAAACATTTATAAAAGTTGTATCTCCTAGGACCCAATCATAATAACAATATGTATTGCAATTCTTCCCCATGGAGGAGGCAAGAGACAATCATCTCAGCTGCATTTAAAGCAGAACTTAAAGGGTCACTAAAGGATTTTTTTTATCTAAATAGCTTCCTTTATCTTACTGCAGTCCTGGTTTCATGTCCTCATTGTTTGTTTTTGCTTTGAAGTTGATGCAATTCTGCTGTGATCTCCACACTTCCTGCTTGTCTGACTCCTTATAACCACAGTACTGGGAGCTTTCTCACAGTGGTCTAAGCTGTCATTACTGTGTGTCTAAAACTTCCCAGAACCGATCAGATTCATTTTAAAAACAAAACACTGCCCTGGATTTGTTTGTTTTTGTTCTGTGTGTCTCTCTACTTCACACAAACATGAAGCCAGTATAGCCCCCCTGACGGTAAACACGAGCGTGACTCGGGGTTGGTTTTACATGTTAGGATCGGCAAACCCGAGTCACGCTCGGGCTGGACGGGCTTACCTTTCGCTGGATCCACAGGCTTGGTTTACTCACCTTGTCCCTGGATCCAGCGATGCCACCCGCTGTGTGAGCGAGCGGGACCTCCTCGCTCGATTCACAGTCCCCGTGTGCCGCCGATCTCCGTTCCCTGCGACGTTACGACGCACGGGGACGGAGAACGGCGCCAAATTCAAAAAAGTAAACAAACACATTACATACAGTATACTGTAATCTTATAGATTACAGTACTGTATGTAAAAAATACACACACCCCTTGTCCCTAGTGGTCTGCCCAGTGTCCTACATGTACTTTTATATAATAAAAAATGTAATTTCTGCCTAAAAACTGTAGATTGTCCAAAAGTGTCCCTTTATGTCAAAAATGGTTTTAGATCAGCTAGAAAACAGCGATAATAAATTATAATCACTTGCAGAAATGTGCGATAGCGATTTGCGGGGAAATTCGTCATAAAAAAAATAAAATAATGACAGCGACAATTCTGCAACTGAGCAAATTTCAGTGATTTTGAGTTGATTACATTATTGAATAATTTTTATTATAATTATATTATTATTTGTTATAATTATTTATAATTATTTATTATATTATAATTTATAATTTTGTTTTAAAAAAAAAAAATCATACCCGGGATGCCTACAAGACTCTTGCTTGGTCAGATTTAAGTGAGTTATTTCTAAAAATTACAGGCCTACAGTATAAAACGCCAATTTCCTTGCAAAATAAATGTACCGCTTTTGGTACGTAATTCCAGACAGAATCATACCGCCAGGGAGGTTAAAAGTGAAAGTGAAACTAGAGGCACATTATATGATTGATTTTTATCTACTTTTAATCATTTTTAAAAGGAATCAGTTAACTTGTATGTCTCTATACCCTGTAAACAGTAATTTCAGCAAAAAAATGTTTTTCCTTTAGTGACCCTTTAATTCCCTCAGTCAATATTGACTATTTGTATTCCTTATGCTGCTAGCATTAGTAAATAAATAGGAAAGTATATCACATTTCCTTGTTTTACATTCCTTCAGTTACTTCCTGGTTTCCATGCATAAGCAAATTATGTCATACATCCCAGGGGCCAAATCCTCAAAGGAGATACGCAGGCGGAACTGCTGTTCAGCCTGCGTATCCCTGTGCCTATCTTTGGATCTGATCCTCAAAAGGATTTTTCCAAAGATAGGCAGAAGATCTGACATCTGTAAGACACTTACACTGTCAGATCTTAAGATGCAGTACCGCATCCGCCGCTGGGGGCATTTCGAGTCGAAATGCCGCTTTGCGTATGCAAATGAGTACTTAGGCAGATCCACAAAGCTTTTTAGCTTTGTGTTTTCTGCGTAAGTTAGGTTTTGCATACGTAAAATTAGTTCTGCTTTTACAAAGTGTAAACTAGTAACACCTTGTAAAAACAGACCTTTTTTTTCGATCGCTGTGATTTTTTTTAAATTTTGAATTTTTTTTCCCAGCGCGTAACTTATTTTTTTCCCGACGCAACTTTATTGTCCCGTCGCAATCCACAAAGCCCGACGTAACGTAATTTCGCGCGCTGCCCGTCGGGAAAAATGATGTCACACGCATGCGCAGTACGCCCGACGCGGGAGCGCGCCTAATTTAAATGGGAATCGCCCATTTGAATTAGGAACGCCTTGCGACGGATGGAGTTAAGTTGCACTGCCGCAATTTTCCAGGTAAGTGCTTTGAGGATTGGCACCTAACTTCGGAGAATTGCGGCAGTGTAACTTAACTCTGAAAAGTTAAGTTACGCTCCGTTTCTGAGGATTTGGCCCCAGGAGTCTTCAGGAGGGTAACAGGGATTTGTCAGCTAGACACACCCTACTGCCTGCATGCCTGAGCTAATAGTAGATAGACTCCAGGAAATAAATGCTACCCATGAGTCATCTGCCCTTACTCAAGATGGCCACAGCCAGAAATGCAACCGTGTTGTTTTTTAAAGCGATTTCACAGCAAAATAAAGCATTGAGACATGGATGGATGGGGGAGTTTGAATATTAAAAAAATAATGAAATAGCATGTTTGGTTTGTGGTGCTCAGATGCAGTGTAGTTTCACTTTAATGAAAAAGAAAATACCATTTAGGACCGGTATTCCTAAACAAAAAAAGCTGACAAGGATAGGTGATTTTACTGACCTACTGTATGTATGCTTTTTGAAATGCTATTTTTCCTGACCAAATGTTATTGATGGCTAGATGCCCAGGCCTAGTTTAGCAGCATCAGCATGTATTAGTTACTAGGTTGACAAACAATTGGTGGCTAATTTGTATACCAAAATATATTTTTAAGACCTAGTAAGGCTTTTATTTGGTACATAAATTTCATTAAACCATTCTCTGTTTTTTATTTTTACTCATGACAAATGTACACCATTTAAAAAAAAAAAAAAGTACACGCTTTCCTAATTTAAATGTGTTACTTTTTTGATATTGTAGTTTTACAATATTAAAGCAGATGGCCCTACAGATTCCACTTCCAAATGAAGCCACAGAAGCCTTCATCCTGCATGTGATCACTATGTCATAGCTGACAATGATATCACATGATCAGGAAGCATCTAATTGGTTCCTAATTGTCAATGGGGACCCGAGGTGTCAGTGACAGTACGGTAGGAGCCACCAGCCGTATCCTAAAGAGCAACTTTTATTGATATTTACATTACAGATAGGAAGGTGATGCAGTACACTGTGCATGTTCCAAATACAAAAGTGAATATTTTTTTTTTTTCATTCAAAGCTTTTATTGAAAAAGAATGTTGTTTACAACAAGGAAACAAACATGTGGACAATAGCTCTTACAGAGGTATACAGTGTCTAATAAAAGGTAAGGACAAAGCATAGAACGTTTCTATGAGCAGTTCAGGTTGTATACATTTCTTCTCGTGTGTGAGCTGAAACCAAATATAAATCTGTTTAATATAATTGAGATTCAGAAGATGAGTCCACATCCTATTTAGTAGCATAGGATGAGAGTTGAGTGTTCAGAAAGAAGAAAGAAGTAGGAAGAAAAATAAAGGGGGATGGGGAGACAGATAAGGGTGGTGGGTATGTACTGGTGTACCTCTATCACTAGGTACTGTATGGTATACGCAGGGTAGTGTGTTCGCATTAGTATCAGTTTGTTAATGAAGTCTTATGTGTTGTAAGTCGACTATATTCTTCAGTGTATTTGAAAGAGAACCAAGGGGACCACATCTCGTGAAAGCGATCCACTGTGTCGTTGGCTTGCGCCACTGTATCTTCCATTTCACATATCTCTGTCACCTTGAGCAGCCAAGTCCTAATGGTGGGTATTGATATGGTCTTCCAGTATAGTGGTATGAGGGACTTGGCTGAGGTCAGCAGATGTCTGGTTAAAGAGCGTTTGTAGCTCTTGAGTGAGAAGCTGTTAATGTTAAGTAGGCAGCTTGCAGCGTTTAAGGGTACGTTTATGTCTGCTATGATCTGTACCACTCTGGTAACTTCCAACCAGAATGGAGTTATCAAGGGGCATTGCCACCATATGTGGTGTAGTGTGCCTATTTCGGCCTTACAACGCCAACATTGGTTCGAGGCACCTGGGTACCATCTACTCAGTTTATCAGGGGTTGCATACCAGTGGGTCAGCATTTTATAGGATGTCTCTTGCATTCGAGTGCTGAGAGAGCATTTATGTGCTAGTATGCAAGCTCTGTTCCACTGTCTTTCAGTGATAGGTGTGCCTAACTCTCTCGCCCAACGCTCCTTAAACCTGTCTTCTGTGTTCTGAGTCGGACTTTGAGTCCAAGTGTATGCTAAAGAGGTGGCTTTCTGGATCGGTTCCCCTTTCCGACATATCACTTCAATGTCAGTCAGTCTCCTTGTGAAAAGTCCCCTAAGCCTAGGGTTATTGACATAGCTACGAATCTGAAAATAGGTCCATAGAGGGAGTCTCGGGCTGGGGATATCTGACTTAAGTGCGGTGAAGTCTTTCATCCGACCGTTCGAGAAGCATTGAGAAGTCAGCAGAGGGTCGTTTATCGTCAGTGATTGAAGAGGGCCATGTCCTAAACCCGGGGGGAAGTCAGGGTTACCTCTCAGTGGGGTGAGTGGGCCTAGTTGTGTGGAAAAGTTAGGGTTTTTGGTTAATTTGCGAAAAATCTTTAAGGTGACACTGACCAGCGGGTGGTCCCTCAGTGCGGCCGAACTGCCGGACCAGGGGACCCAGGGCAAGAATCTGAGTGGTGTTGTGCTTAGGGAAGCTTCTAGGGAAACCCAGTCCTTCATCGTCTCATGGCAGTGCCAGTCTATTATTCTGGATAAGTGGGCAGCGTAGTAGTAGCGCCTGTAATCTGGTAGACCCATCCCTCCTTCTGCTTTACCTCGTGTGATAAGGTGGAACCTGATTCGTGGTCGTTTGTGGGCCCAAACGAAGTTAAGTTGGAGCGATTGTAGTTTTTTAAAGAAGACATCAGGAATGCCTATGGGGATCGTTCTGAGTAGGTATAAGAGCCTAGGCAGGACAGACATCTTGCAGATGGCTGCCCTGCCAAACCACGAGAAGTGCTGTGGGTGCCATTTAGTCAGGTCATTTTCTATGGTCTTAAGTAAAGGTGGGAAATTCATCCCGAACATCTGAGAGATTTGTGGTGTTAATTTGACTCCCAAATATTTGAGAGCTGAAGGGACCCACTTAAAGGGGCTATGTTCTTGCGTCCTCTTCAGTATTGCTTGAGGAACCGAGACGTTTAACGCCTCAGATTTAGCATAATTAATTTTCATGTTGGATAGATATCCGAAAAATGAGAATTCTGTCATAAGTTTGGGAATGGACGTCGTCGGGTGAGTCAAAAAAAACAAAAGGTCATCAGCATAGGCCGCTAGTTTGAATTCTCTACCTCCTACCCCAAAGCCCGTTATGGCTTGATCCAACATCACCTTCCTGATAAACGGCTCCAAAATGAGGATGAATAAAATGGGAGAGAGAGGGCAGCCCTGTCTCGTACCATTTTTAATGTGAACCGTGTCTGATAGTTAACCATTTATTTTGATTTGGGCTGATGGGTTATTGTATAAGGCTGAGATCCATGTCATCATATGTTCCCCCATTTCAACATGTCTGCAAGTCTCCATCATGAAGTCCCAAGCTACTCGATCGAAGGCCTTCTCCGCGTCGGTAGACAGGAGAAGACCCTCGATCTTTCGCTGCCCTGCTGCATGTATCAAGTTCAAGGATTTAATTACGTTATCTTTTGCCTCCCGACCCGGCATGAAGCCTGACTGTTCGGGACCTATTAAGGTAGGGAGGAGGGGTCTTAGCCTGGATGCCATAATTTTCGCTAATATTTTGGTGTCAAGGTTGAGCAAGGAAATCGGTCTGTAACTCGTGCAGAGTGTGGGGTCTTTTTCGGGTTTGGGTAAAACTGTTATATGTGCCAGTAAGAAGGATCTTGGTATTTCCCTAGGTTTAGAGAAGGTATTTAGGGCTTTGGTCAGTGGGCTCAGGAGGATCTCCGAAAAGGTTTTATAATATATGGAGGAAAACCCGTCTGGGCCTGGGCATTTCCCCGATTTGAGGTCCTTCACAGCTGTCTCGACCTCTGTATGGCTAATGGGTTTTTCAAGTGCTTGTGTGTCCGCTTCAGCCAGTCTGGGCAATTTGGAAGCTGCTAAGTACGTCCGCATGATGTGTAACCTATCCCCCTCCGCCGAGGCCGGTTTATGTTGATGGGGTAAATTGTACAGCTGTGCGTAGTAATCCTGAAAATGTTTGGCTATAAGGTTGTCTTCCATATCTAAGCTCCCTGATTTATTTCTGATGCCTAATATGGTGTTCTTGAGCCTCGGGCCTCTCAAGGCCCTGGCCAAGAACCTACCCGATTTGTCTCCATGTTCATAGTAAACTTTTTTCTGGAAAAACAGGAAGCGCTTGGAAGTTGTTTCCAGCTTCTGATGTAGCTTTTTCCTGGCTTCCAGCAATTCTGTGGCCAGTATTTCGGATAGAGATTGTTTATGGGAGGATTCTAGTTTTGATATCTGCTCTGCTATGTCACGGATCTCCTTCTCTCTCTCCCGTTTACGGCGGGCTCCCATCCTAATGAGTTCCCCTCTGATGGAGCATTTGTGCGCCTCCCAGATTGTCAACGGATCGACGTCTGGAGTGGAGTTTAAGGTAAAGTATTCAGTGAGGTGTGCCGTCAATTTCGGGAGTAGTTCGGGGTCAGAGAGGAGGGATGCATTCAGTCTCCATGAGGGGGGTAAGCGCTTGGGTATGTCCATGTCCAAGGTCACCGAGATAGGGGCATGGTCCGAAATCGATTGTATACCTATTTGTGCTTTCTGTACCGCATGTAGGTCCCCCCTGGAGACAAAAAGGCAATCTATCCTGGAGTACCTATCATGTGGCACAGAATAGAAGGTAAAGTCTTTACCGTCGGGGTGTAGGTATCTCCATGTGTCAATCAGGTGCATGGAGTTTAGTTCCCTTTTTATGCTCTTTAGTATCTTATATTGGATGCAGGTTGTCCCTGTGGAGGTGTCTACTAGTGGATTCAGGGGGAGGTTAAGGTCTCCCCCCAGGACTATGCGTCCCGAGGCGAAGCCCCCAAGCTCCCTAATCAAGCTTCTGCAGAAGGTCAGATGGGATGAATTCGGGAAATAGACATTTGCCAATGTCATAGGTACCCCTTTATAGCTTCCCTTTAAGAAAAGATACCGTCCCGCTGGGTCCGTCAGCCTGCCTGTTATCTCAAAAGCAGCCTCCTTACTGATCAGTATCGAGACCCCTTTGGACTTTGCTTGGTCATTTGTAGCGTGAAACGCTGTGGTAAAATATGAGTCCGTAAGTCTAGGTACTTTGTCTGTCCTGAAGTGTGTCTCTTGGAGGAAAGCGAAAAGAGGCTTACCCTTCCTGAGCTCGCGTAAGACTGTTGACCGCTTCTCCGGAACGTTCAGTCCCCTGACGTTGTGAGAGATCACAGTGGGATAGGGGTCCAGGTTAGAGTACGCCATGTTTCCGCCTGATCTTGTTGTAGATGTGACTGAGAGATAACGAGAAACACACTATTGTGGCGTAGAGCCGCTTTTAGTACAGTACTTTAGTGCGATCAATAAATTCTGCTGTTATATTTCTGATATTGGGAGAAGTCAGGGAGAGGTGGGGGGAGAGAGAAGAGAGAAGAGAGAAAGATCTGAGAAGAAAATAGGAAATTAGGAGATGGTAGATGTCTCTTAAGAAGGAGAGTAAATAGTTTACACCTTTAAGAATAGTTATACTATTGACAAGGTTAAGTTTGTGTGTCCCTTTAAGGGTAAGCCCCTTACTGGGAGACACTGTGTAGGGCAATGTGAGGCTACGGATACGACAGCCAGCATTCGGTGCTTGTAGATTGATAAAATATAAATCTACACCAAATGTATATATAAATAAAAAAAAAACAATAAGGAAAGGATCAAGCCTACAAGCCGAAGACATAGCCCCACAGCCTTCTTCAGTTGAACTATATATGCAAATGAAGTATATCTGCAGTGAAAAACATATATCAGTGAACTAGGCACGTATAAAACTACAAAACAATAACTGTATCCTGAAACTAAGGAGGAAGATCGGTCGGCCGCATCAACCACCAAAACTAACAGTAGGAAAGTTCCAGGACTCCCAATGCGTGACCCCAGATTAACGTGTCTGGGTGAATTTGCCCGGCTGATTGTGTACCCATTGAGACACGACTGTTCAACAAGATGGCATGCTGCGGGCAGCGTGATCAAACCTGAAAGTAGGGAGGAGTATTTTGCTGGCTTCAAGGTCAGGAGGGTTATGCCCCTGGGACGGGGGTCTCTGCTGACATACCGTGGGATGTTGTTCCTCATTGTGCGGGCCCTGTTTCAGAAGGCTGTTCAGTATCAGCTGTTTAACAAGTCCAGGGGATTCGGCCTGATGTCAGTTGGTTGGGAGGGCTTTTATATTACGTGGCCATGGTACTTTCCCGGGTCCCCTTCCGACCCGTCCCGCCATATGTTTACTAAGTTGTCCATCGGGTTGAAAGGGTAGTGTCCCGTACCTGGTAGTATCGTCATGTGGATCATCCTCCTTGGTGGGCATGAATCAGAGTTAGGGCAAGGAACCATCTTTGCGAGCGTGTAGCTGTGAATGTGCCTTGCTTAAATGTTATATTCCCGGCAAATCCCAATGGAGAAACCTCAGGTGGAACATAGTCCCAACAAGCCGGGGGTGTTGCGTTGATATTTATAGAATATTCCCAGCACCCTCCAGGGATGGCTCAAACGATCGATCTGTATTTTTAGCTTCTTGCGCATTGTGTGTGGAAACTTATGTTGCACCCTGGGTGACTTTTGATCCCTTGGGGCTTTAGGGTTGATGGTACTGCAGTGTGCTTCAGTGTATAACTGTTGATCTGACCTGGGTCAAGTGTCGGGCCCAGCGGGAAACTAGTCCAGCCTTGTCGCATCTTGTAAGAAGTCGTTTACATCAATATGTCAAATCAAAAATCGGTACATACCAGTGTTGAGTCTTTGGGCTCGCAGCATCGGGAGTTGCTATATCCTGGCGATCCAAGTGCTAATCCAGTACTCTGTCCAGCGCCCTGGAAGAGTGTGCGCTCCCTGGGTTCGGTGTTCCCATCATGGGTCCTCCTGCGCGACTGTGCTTCTGGTTCGGTGTACCTGCCACAGAGCCCCCCTGGCGACCGTGCCTCGTCCTCTTCGGGCCTTTCCCTTCTGGTGTAGCAAGCGGAGAGCCTGGAGGGCTTCTGTCCAGCGGGGGCAGGCGATATTCCTGGTACCAGTCCGGAAGCTCCACCGGGTTAAGCTGCAGGCCGGAGCAAAAATCTTCCAGCTCATCTGGAGAACGCAGGGCAAATTGGCGGCCGTTGTGGATCACTAGTAGTGCAAAGGGGAAGCGCCACGTGTACCTCATACCCTTGTTCCTAAGCTCCTCCAAGAGAGGGCGGAGAGCCCTGCGGTTTTTTAAAGTAATTTGCGATAAATCCTGGAAGAGCAGGATCGTTTCTCCATTAAAAACAATCCGGTCATTTCTTCTTGCTTTCTGCATTATTTCTTCCTTTAGTACGAAGCTCTGTAGGCAGCAAATTACGTCCCTTGGTGGCTGATTATCAGGTCCGCGTGCTCTCAAGGCCCTATGAGCCCTCACCAACTCAATGTCTGAGTCCTCAGGCCTTTCCAGTAGGCCGTTAAATATGCGTTGGAGGGCCAGGTTTATTTGGTCAGGTTCGACCGATTCCGGTATCCCCCTGATGCGTATGTTGCACCTCCTTCCTCGGTTGTCGAGGTCCTCCAGGTGTCTCGACATTTCTATGAAGTGGTTAGATTGTGAGACCGTCACTCTCTCCAACCGGCGTATGGCCCTTTCTCTCTGTTTCCCTGCCGTCTCGACCGTCGCCATCTTGTCGTTTAGCACGAGTAGGTTAGATTTTAAGTCCGTGATGGCCGCCGAGAAGGTGGACTTTATGTCCGCAGCGAATATGGACATATCGGCGTAGGTGAGAGGTAGGTTCGGGTTTGTTGGGCCTCGAGCGTTGTCTTCAGCAGCAGACTGTGAATCGTCGCTGAAGTCTTCCAGTGCACGCGTCGGCGCCATCTTGCCGCTCAGGCCTCCGCTCAGGGAAAGGGCTTGTCTTTTAAAAATGTCCGATATATTGTTCCCTTTGTACACCGCCGACGAGCGTCTGGGTCTGGACTGCGGTGGTCTGTAGTTCAGCTTGCTCATTATCCGATATTATGCTGCAGATATACGGGCTTTAGGCTGTGGGTCTGTCGGAGCTCTTTCAGTGTGCTGCCATCTCTCCGCTCGCCAGGCCACGCCCCCCCAAAAGTGAATATTTTAACCACTTGACCTCCAAAAGGTTTTACTCCCTTGATGACCAGGGCATTTTTTTGCTATTGAGCACTGTGCTATTTTAATGGCAATTGCTTGGTCCTTCTACACTGTACCCAAATATAATATATATATATCATTTTTTTTCCACACAAATAGAGCATTTAATTTGGGGGTATTTAATCACTAAGGACAGTTTCTTTTTGTTATATAAAAAGAAATACAGCATTTTTTGAAGAAATAAATACATGTTTTCTTAGTTTCTGTTATAGAATTTTGTAAACAAATAAGCCCGGATTCACAAAGCACTTACGCCGACGTATCTCGAGATACGCCGCGTAAGTGTAAATATGCGCCGTCGTATCTATGCGCTCTGCACACAAACTGAGATACGCCTGAAAATAGGCTTCATCCGACCGACGTAACTTTCCTACGCCGGCGTATCGTGGTCGCATATTTACGCTGGTCATATTTGGCGCACCCGTTGATTTTCTATTCACATATGCAAATGAGGGAGATACGCCGATTCACGAACGTACATTCGTCCGACGCAGTGCGCGTAAAGTCTTACGTCCAGCGCAAAGTTATGCCCCATAAAGCAGGTGTAAGTCAGCAGTATCCATGCAAATGGCTGCTGCAGGGAACACAAGCCAACGTATTTTACGTAGTTTACATAGGATGTGAATATGACTAGGCGTAGGTTACGTTCACGCCATAGGCAGTGATCCGGCGTATCTTAGGGAGTAGTTACTACGTGATTCTGAGCATGCGGACTGGGTTGTGTCCAAAGGACGGCGCATGCGCCGTTCAATATACGTATCTGTCTGAGACTCAACCCATCATTTGCATGGGGTCACGCCTAATTTGCATGGCTCACGCCCACTTCCACTTACGACGACTTACGCCTAAGAAACCCAGCGCAGATTTGGCAGCACTGGCTTTGTGAATCCAGTGCTTGCCTGTCTGCGCTATGTCGGCGTAGCGTATATTAGATATGCTACGCCGGCATAACTATGCGCCGATGTATGTGAATCCAGGCCATAATCTTTCTTCCTAAATTTAGGAAAAAATGTAGTCTGCTACATTTCTTTGGTAAGTATAACCCAAACCAGTGTATATTATTTAGTCTCTGTGAATGATATAGGGGCAGATCCACGAAGAAGTTACGACGGCGTATCTATTGATACGTCGCATAATTTCTATTTTGCTCCGGCGTATCTTTGTTTTGTATCCACAAAACAAGATACGCCTGAAGCTGGGCTAGATCCGACTGGCGTACATCTTAGTACGCCGTCAGATCTAAGGTGCATATTTACGCTGGCCGCTAGGGGGCGTTTCCGTCGATTTACAAGTTGAGTATGCAAATTAAATGTAAGAAGTGAAAAAATGCGCATACCAAAAAAAACATCCAAAACAGCAGCAAACTCAAAATGTTATACAACATAAAAAACGAATGATGAAAAGTGGGAGTTGCGCTAAAAATTATATATAAATGACCATATAAAATAAAAATAAAAAGGAGTTGTACTAGAGACACCTCGTAAGGATGACCAAAAGATCAACAAGTTAAAAGTCCCAATAAGTGTGCACATACAAAATTGGTAAAAAAATTGGTAAAAAGTTATTTGTTACAGTAGTCCAAAAAATAAGAAATGAATCCAATTCTGTGGTTAGTGCTGGACAATTAAGACGTTTAAAAACAGCAAGGACAAATGTAGCCGGCCGGCGAACAAACAAACGAGACACGTCCTCAATACGCGGTGAGGTTGGCGGTGAGGTTGGCGTGCTGACGTCACCGCGTATTGAGGACGTGTCTCGTTTGTTTGTTCGGCGGCCGGCTACATTTGTCCTTGCTGTTTTTAAACGTCTTAATTGTAAGTGTTCTACTTACTTCATTTATATTAAATCTTGGCGGTACTTCACTATGTGAGTCTGTTATCTTTCATGGTACCTGGCTATCCGATCTCTGGACTGAAAGGTTTTGTTTGAAAAACGCCTCCCTGCTGTTGACCGTAACATACTGACATGCAATATTGATCCCTTGAGGGTCGCCTAGTTCTGGTAAGGGTCAGTGTGTCTTTATGGTGGTGGTGCTCCAGCTTTACTTCACAGTGTCTGTCAATATTAGCCACCGGGAGTTAGTCAGAGTGTTTGTTCACCATACGTTTTTGCACTATTTTTTTCTGTTTTCTTTTTTTCTACTGGGCTGAGTCCACTGAAGTAAGAGCTTCTGCACCGTTCCATGTTGGATCTTCTGTTGACTACACCATGGATGGCTAATTTTGATCCTTGGGGATCTATACTTCTGGTAAGGTTTAGCCTGAACGTTTTCACTTGGATATTGTTCCAGCACTAACCACAGAATTGGATTCATTTCTTATTTTTTGGACTACTGTAACAAATGACTTTTTACCAATTTTTTTACCAATTTTGTATGTGCACACTTATTGGGACTTTTAACTTGTTGATCTTTTGGTCATCCTTACGAGGTGTCTCGAGTATGCAAATTAGCTAGATACGGCGATCCACGAACATACGTCCGGCCGGCGCATTTTTTTACGTCGTTTCCGTAAGGCTTTTTTCGGC
The DNA here is from genome assembly GCF_905171775.1 of Rana temporaria. NCBI lineage: Eukaryota > Metazoa > Chordata > Amphibia > Anura > Ranidae > Rana > Rana temporaria. The sequence goes on from NC_053492.1 coordinate 394,906,842, forward strand.
GTATAGTTACCCCTGCTATATGAGGCGTATCCTATGTTAAGTATGGCCGTCCTTCCCGCGTCGAAATTTGAAAATTTTACGTAGTTTGCGTAAGTCGTTCGCGAATAGGGCTTTGCGTAGAATGACGTTCACGTCGTAAGCATTGGCTTGTTGCGGGTTAATTTCGAGCATGTGCACTGGGATACCCCCACGGACGGCGCATGCGCCGTTAAAAAAACGTCATTTACGTCAGGTCAAGACGTATTAACATAAAACACGCCCCCATCTCATACATTGAATTGCGCGCCCTTACGCCGCCAAAGTTACACTACGCTGCCGTAACATACGGCGCAAATTCTTTCAAGATACAGACAATACGCTGTAAGTTACGGCGGCGTAGTGTATCAGAGACACGCTACACCGGACGGAAAGAAGCGCCGCGCTTCGTGGATCTGGCCCTCAGAGTCTACAAACTATGGTAGATACTGTATATTTGAATATTGATTAATCCTGATGTACTGACTGCATATCTCATTTCTAAAATGCCAGGACAGTATCAATACCTCCCAGATGAGGCATGGCAAGTTTTTTTTAGTTTTTTTGTCACTTTTTTTGGAAAATCTTACGGTTTCCAGTGCAGTAAAGCATTATGTGACTGGTGTGCCAGTGATCAGGGATACTGACTGGTGACAGTATTAAGAAAAAATACAATTTACATTTTTTTTTACATACTGCAATCAGAGTAGTTCAGTGTCACCATAGAAACAGCTTTATTGTAAAAAAAAATTATATACTTTTTACAAAAGAATAAGAAATCATAGTATACAATATTTTATAAGAAGAAAATGAGAGCAGTACTGAAACCTGAACATTTAAAAAATGTCGTCTGACAGTTGTTATCTTTACTGTCTGTAGGAAAAGTGTGTAGACATACATTTTTTTGAGACGTTAGGGTGAATCATAATATGTTTATAACGAGTCTGCCAGATTTAGTATTTTTCAAATCAGCAGTGCAAAACACTGAACCTTAATAAGCCAGTTAAATCGTGTACATTTTCCACTTACGCATCAAATGTAATGAAACATAAGGCAATGTGTCTGCTCAAATTACAAATACTTGATGAAAACATTGACACGAATTTCAGGAATATGTTTAAAACCACTGTTTAGTTGCCTATAGAGATATGGTAACAGGGAATATGTAAAACACTAGAAAATGTTTAATTGTTTATCACATTTAGGTACAATACTCATAAACATACATTTAGGATCATAAGTATAGAGAAGTGAATGTGATATTTACTAAACATTTCCTACAAATGTTCCATACCCATAATATAATTAATGAATTATTTTAGGCATTTATTAATTTACCTAATATATAAAAAATATATATATTTTCACCATATAGATTTTATTAGTATATGGACTTTTTATATTTTAAGCTATCACCCATACCCTCGCCTTATCTTTGTACTATATATTGGTTTACTAAAGATGAGTTGATGAGAGCCAATATGTGCTATCTTACATTTTCTCTGCCACTCTGAAAATATTTCATATTTAAAAGCTGAAATTGATTTTCCCCAACGTTTAAAATTCTTTGAGTTTCTGGCAACATTTTGGACTATGTTTGCACAAAAAAAAAAGAAAAAGAAACATCTCTGACAAACAATTTTGTGTTGACTTTTTAATTGATATGTTCCAACTTCACAAAAATTTGCAGGAACACATGATCAATGCCTTCCCTACTGACAGAACGGTGACCTGCCTGTGCACTGAACAATCAGCGGGATGCATCGAGTCCGTGGTCCCTATCACTGGGCTCCCGCTGTGTGATGCGTGCGCCCTACCCAGAAGAGCCTGATCACGTATATATACCCGATCTGGCGCACAGGTGCCAATCTGTAGAAGTAAAATTGCTATGAGGTGGACCTGAAGTGGTTAAAATCTATTGTGAAAGGGTGTCATATACACCCCTTAGAATTCTGTTGGGGTGCAGCAATGAGTAGTGTCAGTGCCCTTCACAGATAGGCATGTAAATTTGTTTGTATCAGCAATGGGGAGGAAGTGTCCACACTGGACTTCCCTTCCGCAGTGCACTCACTCCCTCCCAAACATGTGACAGTGCTTTGAGGAATTCCAAACTCTCAATGCACAGTGTAAAGAAGACTGATCTCTAAGCCAGGGAAGTGCCTTAATAGTTAGATTTTTAACATGACCGCAGTCTCAGCCTGATGATCTGATGATGGGGAGTGATCAAGAGACAGCAAAAGTGCAGAACGTGAAGATCTACAGAAGGAATGCAGAAGCAGGGAGATTCTTTCAGGGTATGTACACAGATACAGCTTTATCTTCAGCAAGGAGAGAAGTGGACAACAAAGCAGTGAATTTACCAAATCTCATTTTACTTATCATGAGACTAGCAACCACAGTCAGCAATGCCTCTCACACTGCAGATAATCAGCTATGAGACCCAAGACGCAGATACACACTGATATATTTGAAGAGGAATCCAAGACAACATTTTTTTTACAATCCTGCTTAGTATTAACAGTTCTAGATTCTCCCTTTAAGATAACAAATCTTCATTTTTTATTTTTTTTAGTTCAGGTCCAACATTTAAAACAATTATTGTGAGTGTATTTATGCAATGTATTTAAATGTTGTTTAACCACTTCCCGACCCCCGCATGTACATATACGTCCACAATATGGCACGTACAGGCACATGGGCGTATAGGTACGTCCTCGCCTATTAGCGGGTGGGGGGTCCGATCGGGACCCCCCCCGCTACATGCGGAGGTCGGGTCCGCTCGGGGAGCGATCCGGGACCACGGCGCGGCTATTTGTTTATAGCCGCTCCGTCGCGATCGCTCCCCGGAGCTGAAGAACGAGGAGAGCCGTGTGTAAACTATGGCGGCGCATCGATCGCGTCATTCCCTTTATAGGGAAGACACGATCGATGACGTCATTCCTACAGCCACACCCCCAAACAGTTGTAAACACATACTAGGTGCACCCTAACTCCTACAGCGCCACCTGTGGTTAACTCCCAAACTGCAACTGTCATTTTCACAATAAAGAATGCAATTTAAATGCATTTTTTGCTGTGAAAATGACAATGGTCCCAAAAATGTGTCAAAATTGTCCGAAGTGTCCGCCATAATGTCGCAGTCACGAAAAAAATTGCTGATCGCCGCCATTAGTAGTAAAAAAAAAATAAAAAATAAAAATGCAATAAAACTATCCCCTATTTTGTAAACACTATAAATTTTGCGCAAACCAATCGATAAACGCTTATTGCGATTTTTTTTACTAAAAATAGGTAGAAGAATACGTATCGGCCTAAACTGAGGAAAAAAAATGTTTTTATATATGTTTTTGGGGGATATTTATTACAGCAAAAAGTAAAAAATATTGCTTTTTTTTCAAAATTGTCGCTCTATTTTTGTTTATAGCGCAAAAACTAAAAACCGCAGATGTGATCAAATACCACCAAAAGAAAGCTCTATTTGTGGGGAAAAAAGGACGCCAATTTTGTTTGGGAGCCACGTCGCACGACCGCGCAATTGTCTGTTAAAGCGACGCAGTCCCGAACTGTAAAAACACCTTGGGTCTTTAGGCTGCATATTGGTCCGGGGCTTAAGTGGTTAACTTCAATGCAGTTGTGATCAACAGATGACAAATTGACTTTGCATTCTGTTCCAAACACCCTGTCTTTGTTAAATGTTATTTTGCATTATTTTCAAATTAGCTGTATACATTATATTGATTGAAATGTGCAATGTTTGGAAATATTTTCACCGCATTCCCTGAGGTCCCATTACCTTGAATAGGTTTATGTTTTTACACAGACATTGTTTCCATAGTAACAGATTCCTAAAGTGCTAAAATAACTGGTGCATTTACAAATCTTTGCCATTGGATGTACTAGATATCTGTGTTTAAAACTTTTTTTTAAAATTGAAAAACACCTGCAGACGTCTATGGTGAATAAAGGGTTTTAAATTGACAATTTGTGACAGAAATTAGATTTATTACATTTAACATTTCCCAAGTTTCATCAGGGAATTGGTCATGTTTTTGGAAAACAAACAGTTGAGTGTAAAATAAACAAAATCTTTTAAACAGAATTGAAAAAATGAAGGTGCTACAAACGCATTGGGGTTAGACGTATTGAATAATAATAGTAATACACCAAATGTATTGCCTCAGTTCTGTCCCAACACTGTTGCTTAAAGTTCTAATTTTAACAACTGTAGCACTACCTCCAAATGAGCCGCCGGAAAGGTGCCCAAGGTTTCTTTGCCCAACAGTTTCTCCATAGCCAAGGGAATGGTCACAGTCACTCTTCGGCTCAATGAACAGTCCAAGGGTTTTATTTCTGCCAGACACATAACTTCTATAGAGCTATGAGCCTGTAGCAAACTTGAGGATAGTAATTAGACAAGTGCGTTCCCGTTTGTAACGAATGGATTTTCGTATGAATTTGTTCGTTTTCATACATTCGTATCAATTCGAACATCCGAAAAGCTGAAAGAACCAAAATACGAAAATTACGGAATTACGAATAAGCAAAACAATGAACAAGCGAAAATTAGAACGTATGATTGGACAATCTTACTAAAATACGAAACACCGAAAAAGAAAAAGAACGAAAATGACATCTATAACGAACGATTTGCATTTCGTATTTTAAATCCTTTATCTGTTCGTATTTTCATTCGTATGTTCGTATTTTCATTTGTGTGTTTTGTAAATCCGTTTCTTTGTCTGTTCGTAAATTTGTGTACTCATATCGTTCTTTCAAATGGGCACTGGGCAGTGTAGTTAGTGAGTGATTATCTTACTTAATATCTTAGCCAATCAGCTTATCTCTTTTGTGTTGAGTCACATTGGACAGTGTAAAGCCTCGTACACACGATCGGACTTCAAACAAACTTTTCCATGGATTTTTGTCCGAAGGGAGTTGGCTGGACTTTTGAAACAGAAAAAGTTTGTCCGATGGAGCGTATACACGGTCAGATTTTTTTGAAAACGCTCATTTTGAAGTTTGTTGGACAATCTTACTAAAATCCGAAACACCGAAACAGCAAATGAAAGAAAATGACATCTATAATGAACGATTTGCATTCTGTATTTTAAATCCTTTGTCTGTTTGTATTTTAATTCGTATGTTCGTATTTTCATTTGTGTGTTTTGTAAATCCGTTTCTTTGTCTGTTCATAAATGTGTGTACTCATATCGTTCTTTCGAATGAGCACTGGGCAGTGTAGTTAGTGAGTGATTACTTAATATCTTAGCCAATCAGCTTATCTCTTTTGTGCTGAGTCACATTGTACAGTGTAAAACCTCATACACACGATCGGACTTTTTATTGCTGAAATGTGAGTGTAATTTCTTTTGTTTTTACTGCTTAAGTAAACTTTTTATACAGAATTACACTATGTGCATCTCTGCTTTCTTTTATATTCCTTCTCCTTGAGCTGTGATTTTGAACCACTCATATGGGTCCAAGTCATTATACATCATAAGCTGCTATTTGGATTATCCTTTTCCTGGTACGTTCACTATATTGCACCGGATCTCTCCCTCCTGCCTGCCATCTAGGACACCTCTGGAAGTCGGATACCATCAATTATAAGCTTATATGACCCATTAGGTGTAAACCTATTTGGGTCCACTAAATCCGGTAAGCCTCCAATCATTTCCTGGTGGTGGATACACTTCTGATTGTCACTCTTATGTGTATGAAGACAAATCACTTCACTGCTGATTGATTCACCAACTGTTGGGACTTTTTATTATCGCCTAAGAGACTTTACTTATAAGTCTTTTTCCTTTGTTTTGTGGACTCACGATTTTATATCATATTATTACCTTGGGTACTTATCACTAGGTTTGTTTTCCATCATTCCTTATTACACATATATTTATCGCTACACTTTTTTGTTTTATTGTATGTTTTTACAGAATTGATCTATTTCTGTTGTATTGGCAGCCATTTATATGTTTTTCCAAGTAGCGCAGTGTTACTTATACTGTTTGTATAATTTTTTTAAATAGAAAATGGAACGGTTCGGTTAGGGCGGAGCTACAATACATTTGATTGGTGGACATGCTAGGCATTTCTTCTAAACCCTGTATGGCGACTGACGGTCCAACTTGCAGTGGAAACGCTCACCAGAATACACCGGACCATTCTAACCGTTCCAAACTGTACCGACCCAAACCGTTCTGCTCAGTGGAAACGAGGCATAAGTTTCCTTTACACATACAAAGCTGACTCTAACACCCGAGGAAAGGCCTCAGCCCAAAGTCTCTAGGATCTCTCTCACAAATGTCCTTGGAAAATTGGTTGCCTCCTTCCAGTATCTTTCCGAAACACTCTTTCCTGTGATAACAGACTAGATCCTTAAACGTCAGTCCCTCAGTCAGCTCTCTGCAGCTTCCAGCAAAGCAGGCCCTCTGTTTGCCCACCTGAGGCCTCAACACTGCATACACGTGGCAGGATAGCCTAAGGGGGCAAATAGCCCCCCTTTGATCTCCTTCTAAGGGAAAAGACCTGGAAGCTTTGTGTCACAGAGTATTTATACAGACTCCCAGTAGCCATTTGGGCCACCCCTCCAGGGGTTGACCAGGGCTGTATAAATATTCATGCTGCCCATTTGTCTAGCTCCACACAACCCAGAGCAACCACAAGTTTTCCAGAAAACAGAGAGAGCAATTAAACCTACATCAGGTGAAACACTGAACAGACCAGAATAATCAACACAGCAACACTGGTTACAGTGAGCCAAAACGAAATATGCCTAACAACAAACTACAATGCCACTGGATACAAACTAAATTTATCCTAGCACCTATCTAGGAGGGTGCTACATAATACAAGCAATAGTTATTTTTGACAATCCAATATAATCTTATTGCCTGTTTGCTGGCCATCTCTTTCCACAACTTCCTAGATTGTGGGTTCCTTGTTCCTTTTAGCTTCTCCTCTGCTGTTTACTTTCAATGTCTAAGTAATACATATCCCATTGTACCTTGTTGCCCGCAAGCAGTGATACCTGTACTGACTCCACCTTCAAAAGGAAGGTTCTATCAAATGTGTGACACAGTAGTGCCTATTCACGGGGCATAGTGAATATATGTCACAGAATTCACAAAGTAAGTTTATAAACTTCAAGATCATTCAGGATTAAAGTGGTTCTAAGGGCAGAAGGTTTTCATTTTAATGCATTCTTTGCATTAAGATAAGAAACCTTCTGTGTGCAGCAGCCCCCCTAATAATTACCTGAGCCCCATCTCGATCCAGCGATGTTGCACAAGAGTCTTGGATGTCTGAGGCCTCGTACACACGACCGAGTTTCTCGGCAAAAACCAGCAAGAAACTTGCTGGGAGATATTTTTTTGCAGAGGAAACCGGTCGTGTGGACATTTTCGTCGAGGAAACTGTCAAGAAACTCGACGAGCCAAAAAGAGAACATGTTCTCTATTTCCTTGACGGGAATGGAGAAAATTGGCTTGTCGAGTTTCTCGACGGCTTCACAAGGAACTCGACGAGGAAAACGATGTGTTTCGCCCGTCGAGTTTCTCGGTCGTGTGTACGAGGCCTGAGACTCTCCCAATGACCAGGAGTGCCTGTAAGGAACCCGACAAGGGGAGGATCTGGGCTGCTCTGTGCAAAACCACTACACAGAGCAGGTACGTATGACATGTATGCTACTTTTAAACAAAACAAAAAAAAAATAGCTTTTAATATCACTTTAACCACCTCAATACAGGGCACTTAAACGCCCTTCCTGCCCAAGCCATTTTTCATCTTTCAACGCTGTCACATTTTAAATGACAATTGCGTGGTCATGCTACACTATAACCATGTTAATTTTTTATCATTTTCTTCACACAAATAAAGCTTTCTTTTGGTGGTATTTAATCACTCCTAGGCTTTTCAGCCCCCCCCCCCCCCAAAAGAAAAATACAATTTTTTTTGCAAACAAGTCATTTTTCTCCTTCACTGATTCACTGATGGGCGCTGATGAGGCGGCACTGATAGGCTGCACTGATGGGCACTGATTAGGTGGCATTTATGGGCACTGATGAAGCGGCACCATCTGCTGGGCATTGATGGGTGGCATTGATGGGCAGCAGTGGTGAGCATTGATGGGTAGCAGCGATTGGCATTGATGGGCAGAAGTGATAGCCAGCACTGACTGGCATCAATATTGGCCAATGATGGGTGGCACTTGTGGGCACTGAAGGATGGCACTTGTGGGCACTGAAAGCTTGCACTTGTGGGCACTGGTGGGCACTGATTGCTGGAAGGGGTGGGCAATAATTGCTGACGCTGGTTGGCACTTAATTGTTATCAGTGCCCTGATTACATACCTAGCTGTCCCCTGATCGGCTCTCCTCTCCTTACACTCTGTCAGTGTGACGTGAGGAGAGCCGTTTACCGTCTCTTTACACAGATCGGGGTCATGTCCTAGCAAAATGGCACGGCTGCGATCGCTGCCCTGCGTGCCCCCGAATCTGGAAGCCCCTTTTAACAAGAGGGCCCCCGGATCCCCCCCAAGTGATTGAGTATGTGTACTCCTACCCATTCAACAAAAAAAGTGTCAAAAATAAATAAAAACAGTGCACAGGTTTTTAAAAGAGTCCTTTATTAAACACGAACAATGTCCCCCTTCATAGCTCCATTGTGTCTTCTCTGATGTCTGCTTCTTCTCCTCCGCTGCTAATGTCTTCTTCCTCCGGTTCTTCTGCTGGTTCATCTGCCAAGGCTAGCTATCGCTGTTGTGTCGGCTCTCGCTGTCTGCCATTTCTTATATAGACACAGGGCGTGGCCATCCGGTGATGTAATCCAGAGACCCCTGCCCCCTTATGACGTCACCACCTAGGGGCATAAGGGGGTTCATTTCACACTAGGTGCCTAAAAAAAGGCTGGTTATGATTAAGCGCATATTGAGTGAAACGTGTTAAAGGGGTTGTAAAGGCAGTGCACACAAGCTCTGCCAGCCCCACTGCTAGCATAACAATGGCTGCTGAGCCCTGTCATCCGAGGAAGAGAGCAATGGGCGGTCACATGACCGCTGATCAGGGAGAAGGAATAAGGTATTTAGAAGAAGACCTAAAAAAAGGCATACATACATATAGTATATTCTACATGTCATACTCGCAGTGCAGCGAGTAGTGCTTGTGTGCAGCAAGGGGAGGGAGAGGCAGCTCACACAGAGGCTAGCTGACAAGCATGGAGGGGAGAGGGTGGAGGACACATGAGACAGAGTAGAGCAGAGAGGATAGCTGCGGATGACAGAGGCACGTAAACTGACCAGGGTGCCAGGGCTCAGCAGCCATGACTAGCCATGGTCAGTTTACAGAGGCAAGGGCAGAAACTAGAAGAATCAACCAGGTATTTCAGGTGATGCAGGGGGGCAAATTACACAGCACAAGCACTGTGCTGTTATTCATGTTTTAAAGGCGCAATGCTCTGCGCTCGCAGTTTACCTTTTTTGAAGCATATTAGAGCCTATGGCTATAATCAGGTGCGGGGGTGAGAGGGGGTGGCTTATTGGGAGCATGTGTGTCCTTATTGTACACACCACCACTGGTCTTATTAGTGCCACCCCTTTAGTCTATTTAAGATTGTTTGATACACTAATGTTTCATTTCAGATGAGAGGTTCAGCAATTTTACCAAAATCATTGCTGCCTGTTTAAAGTCACGTATGCTTATGTTTGCTTGACGATTAAGATTAGGATCCTCGTTTTACTATCAACAGACTATAGTGTGTGCACATTTGATGTACCTACTTCTAAGACACTAAAATCAATGCAAATGTTGACAGTTTGAAAGTCTTTATTGTGTTAACAGAATCCATCCACATAACACAGAAATGTCACTTTGTCAAACTGCTCGCATACTACTGTTCCCATTATCAGCATTATTATCTCAGGTTAAATTACATTTGCTGTTTTCTCTACACCGATCACAAAAGTGGCTGCATATAAGCTTGACAAGGTTCATTCTGAAGGGGAATAGCAATGAAAAAGCTGCCATTCACAGCAATAATAATACATGACAGCCATTGGCACACATCGGAGGACTAACACAAGTATTGTACAAAAAATGCACATTAATAATTGTTTTGTTTAGAGTTTCTATCCTCAACAATCCAGTATAGCTGTAGATGTAAAAGGGGACCTAAATATCAGTGTGAGGCTACAGATTACCTATACAGATGAAATGCATACATAGATGCTGCCAAAGGATTTTTGTTTCTGCCCATCTAGTTTTGAAATATACAGTTCTACTACACACAGCATAATTGTGTCTGGCAATCAGGAAATCTGATTTTTTTCTGCCTTCGTTAAAGCGCTAGTGTTTACCACTTCAATACTGGGCACTTTTCCACCCTTCCTGCCCAGGACAATTTTCAGCTTTCAACGCTGTCACACTTTGAGTTTCATTAGGATTGTTGTGTACATTTGTCCTGAAATGCATACTTATGCATAGCCATCCTTTTCTTCACTTATTGTGTCTTTTTACTTATATAACAAAGGCCACATGGACATTTAGTTATGTAGATGTCAAACAGGTGTAATCATTTTTATTCTTATAGGATAACCCCTATGAGGATGGAAAAAAAAAACTCCACCCTTATTCATATCATACCAATTACCCATGGTGCAGAACCACATCACTCTCTCTCGCTGACACAGTCCACATGGACCACTTTGTTGTAAATAGTTGTATAAATGGTTGTGTATAAACCCCACAATGTATATCAATAAATAAATAAAAATAGCTCCTGAAAAGCGCCTGAAAACTGCCTCCCATTCATTTTAATGGGTGCTTTTTACACTGGGGCGGGCACTTGAAGGGTGGTAGAAAAAGTCCTGCGAGCAGCATCTTTGGAGCCTGTTTGGAGCGCTGTAAATAGCACTCCAAAAACGCCTCTGCCCATTAAAAATTAATAGGCAGGACTTCCAAAGCACCTTAAAAGCGATTTGAAAGTGCCGCAAAACTGGTCTTTCCTGTGTTCACTCCACCAAGTCTTCACTATGTGGCCTGCTCTGTACTGACTCTTCTTCAAAATCTTCACTCTTTGGCCTCATGCCTCCTGGCCGTGTGTGCTGCAGCATCCATTCATTTATGGAAAGATAACAGTCTGCCAGAAAAGAGTACAAACACTGCAAAGGATCAATTGGTGATCTTGGCACACATGTACTTATATAGAAGAAAGGTGTAAAAAGGCCTACTATACACCTCCCAGCGCCTGTATGGAACAAAATCACAATAAATGTAAGTTCAAACTACACAATAAAGTGTGATGAAACTGTAGAAACCATGGACTCCTAAAAAACTCCTTTTGAAAAATAAAAATCTAAATGAAGCATATATCTAAGCAGCTGTTTAAAATAACATAAGGATCAAACATAAATGGTAATAGAAACTAAAAGCATCACGTGTACTTATATCTGTGAGGAAATTACATATACAGGGGGTCCCCTAGTTACAAACATCTGACTTACAAACGACCCCTACTTACAAATGGAGGGAGACAACAGGAAGTGAGAGGAAATCTACCCCTGGGAAGGGAAATTCTCTCTTGTAAAAGTTATTTTGGGAAAAAGGTGTCTCTACTGATGCTTTATCACCACGGCTTGTTTCCACAACAACCCAAAATTTTCAAAATCCAATTGTCACAGGACAGAAAGTGAGGTGAAATCTTCTGAACAGGGGCACAGACAGCAAAACAAATGTTACAGGGGTGTTAACCCTTCCCTATGCTATCCAAAAAGGTTATAAATTGTTTTTTGGGCTGGAGCTACACTTAAAAAGTGTACTTGTTCCGACTTACAAACAGATTTAACTTAAGAACAAACCTACAGACCATATCTTGTTTGTAACCCGGTGATACCCTGTATATATATATATATATATATATATATATATATATATATATATATATATATATATATATATATATATATATATATATATATATATATATATATATTACATTCTACTACTTAGAAAATACATACGGAATGCACGTTTCTGTATCCTATTCCTGTATCTTCTGTGCTTCATCAGTGGCCCATCCATGTCATGGGTGACCGCACTGGCCACTAGTGGGATAAATGAGGTAGTAGGGCGCAGGAAAAGGCTCTTAATTATCATTCCAATTGAAATGTCCATATCAGAGGAGGTTTAGGAGCATTCCATGTTGTTACATGGAGATGATTTATTGTCCCATTTCACTGGTAATTTGGCAGTTTTAGTCTTAATTCAGGTTCACTTTAACTGAGGATGACATTTTTATATGTTTATGGAAGTAATCGCTTTATTCAAATTATAGGAATAACTAATGAATAAAATAAATATAAGCATATTGTTGGGATATTTTAATTCCGTTATTTTATTTAATAGCTTTTTCAGTCAATATTGCCTTTTCAGCTCTATAAATTTCAAATTGCAATTCATTAATGAATGTACACTAGACTGGTTTTATGTTTGGCAAAGCAATAACAAGGAAGACACTCAAAAGTCTGATGTAAACTAAAGTCTGGCTCTTATCAATTGTTACCTTTTTATAGCAACTGTTTACTAGAGATTTAAGAATGATTTATTGTCAGATATTAAACAAATATATGGTCTTCTTGACTCTAACAAGTTTAAACTCATTAGTTCATGCTTTTATTTTTTATTTTTACTACAGGGAGTGCAGAATTATTAGGCAAGTTGTATTTTTGAGGATTAATTTTATTATTGAACAACAACCATGTTCTCAATGAACCCAAAAAACTCATTAATATCAAAGCTGAATATTTTTGGAAGTAGTTTTTAGTTTGTTTTTAGTTTTAGCTATTTTAGGGGGATATCTGTGTGTGCAGGTGACTATTACTGTGCATAATTATTAGGCAACTTAACAAAAAAAAAATATATACCCATTTCAATTATTTATTTTTACCAGTGAAACCAATATAACATCTCAACATTCACAAATATACATTTCTGACATTCAAAAACACAAACAAATCAGTGACCAATATAGCCACCTTTCTTTGCAAGGACACTCAAAAGCCTGCCATCCATGGATTCTGTCAGTGTTTTGATCTGTTCACCATCAACATTGCGTGCAGCAGCAACCACAGCCTTCCAGACACTGTTCAGAGAGGTGTACTGTTTTCCCTCCTTGTAAATCTCACATTTGATGATGGACCACAGGTTCTCAATGGGGTTCAGATCAGGTGAACAAGGAGACCATGTCATTAGTTTTTCTTCTTTTATACCCTTTCTTGCCAGCCACGCTGTGGAGTACTTGGACGCATGTTTTTCTTGAAGGATGCAGACTTCTTCCTGTACCACTGCTTGAAGAAGGTGTCTTCCAGAAACTGGCAGTAGGACTGGGAGTTGAGCTTGACTCCATCCTCAACCCGAAAAGGCCCCACAAGCTCATCTTTGATGATACCAGCCCAAACCAGTACTCCACCTCCACCTTGCTGGCGTCTGAGTCGGACTGGAGCTCTCTGCCCTTTTCCAATCCAGCCACGGGCCCATCCATCTGGCCCATCAAGACTCACTCTCATTTCAGCAGTCCATAAAACCTTAGAAAAATCAGTCTTGAGATATTTCTTGGCCCAGTCTTGACATTTCAGCTTATGTGTCTTGTTCAGTGGTGGTCGTCTTTCAGCCTTTCTTACCTTGGCCATGTCTCTGAGTATTGCACACCTTGTGCTTTTGGGCACTCCAGTGATGTTGCAGCTCTGAAATATGGCCAAACTGGTGGCAAATGGCATCTTGGCAGCTGCACGCTTGACTTTTCTCAGTTCATGGGCAGTTATTTTGCGCCTTGGTTTTTCCACATGCTTCTTGCGACCCTGTTGACTATTTTGAATGAAAAGCTTGATTGTTCGATGATCACGCTTCACAAGCTTTGCAATTTTAAGAGTGCTGCATCCCTCTGCAAGATATCTCACTATTTTTGACTTTTCTGAGCCTGTCAAGTCCTTCTTTTGACCCATTTTGCCAAAGGAAAGGAAGTTGACTAATAATTATGCACACCTGATATAGGGTGTTGATGTCATTAGACCACACACCTTCTCATTACAGAGATGCACATCACCTAATATGCTTAATTGGTAGTAGGCTTTCGAGCCTATACAGCTTGGAGTAAGACAACATGCATAAAGAGGATGATGTGGTCAAAATACTCATTTGCCTAATAATTCTGCACTCCCTGTATATTCATATTTGAATTACTGTTGTTTAAGGGTTAGCAAACCTAAATTAATGTTCTGTATCTGATGGGAATGAATTTTACTGCTGCTGAATCCTGAAAACTTAAATTTTTACATTAAATAATGGACACACTCAAACTCGCTGATTTATTCAAATGAACCGTGGGGTAGGGATGAGCCAAACTGCCATGGGTTCAGTCTGAGCAGGATTCAGCAAGCTTCAAAGAAGTTTGTATGCTGAACCTAAATCCCATTGTCATCTGCCAAATCAAAAAAGTAAATAAGCAAAGAGTTATAAAAAAAATAAAAAGTGGGTAAGGGGGAGGGGAAGGAGAGAGTTATGTACTGCACTCGGGAATGTTAACCAGTGAAAAAAAAAAAGTTTAATTCCATTTGGCCTGGAGCAGAGATTTTTTTTAAAGCACTAAAATTTTCAAAATTAAAATTAAAATTTCTGGCAAATTACATTTTCCTTCTGGTTTCTACATAAAAAAAGGAGGGCATAGACCTCCCCAAAGGCCCCGTCAAATTTTTTTTAAAGAAAGAAGCTGGAAACAAAATGTCATTTTCCAGCAATTTAAAATGTAGCATTTTTTCTTTGTAAATGTCATTAGTGTTGTAGCACATCCTACAGCAATAAAAATAAAAAAACATCATGCTTTAAAATTGCTAACACTCGTGGAATGGCGCCAAACTTTGGTACTTAAAAATCTCAATTGGAGACACTTTAACATTTTGTACAGGTCACTAGTTTAGAGTTACAGAGGAAAGGTCTTATGCCCCGTACACACCATCACTTTATGTGATGAAAAAAAAACGACACTTTCTGTGAAGTAAAAAACGACGTTTTTGAAACTTCAATTTTCAAAGACGAAGTTGCCTACACACCATCGTTTTCTCACAATGATCTTGCAAAGTGAGGTTACGTTCCACCACGTTTTTCCATTGAAGCTTGTTTCTGGGCATGCGTGGATGAAAAAACGTCTTAGAAAACGACGTTTTTTGCTACACACGGTCAATTTCTGTGAAGTAAAAAGTGCACTTTTGAAAAACGACACATAAAATTGAAGCATGCTTCAATTTTTTTTGGTCGTTTTTTACAAGACATAAAACGACGTTTTCCCACACACACGGTCAATTAAAGTGACGTTTTTAAAAACGTCATTTTTTTTCATCACATAAAGTGATGGTGTGTATGCGGCATTAGGCTAGAATTGTTGTTCTTGCTCTAACACATGCAGCAATACCTCACATGTGTGATTTGAATGCCGTTTCCATATGTGGGCACGACTTAAAGGGTCACTAAAGGAAAACATTTTTTTTGCTGAAATGACTGTTTACAGGGTATAGAGACATAAAAGTTAACTGATTCCTTTTAAAAATGATTAAAAATAGATAAAAAAAACAATCATATAATGTACCTACAGTTTAGTTTCGTTTTTGCTGTTGTTTCCTGGTTCTCTGATGTACAGAGCCAGAGAGCCAATAGAGGGCAGTGAAGGTTTTGCAAAACGAAACTGGATTGGTGTTGAGGGGTTTTAGACACACCTCCTTGATTAGTCACCACAGTGAGAAATCTCCCAGTACTGTGGTGATCAGGAAACAGACAACCAGGAAGTGTCCAGAACAGAGAGGAATTACAGCAACATTAAAGCAAAAACGAACAATAAGGACATGAAACCAGGACTGCAGTAAGGTAAAGGAAGCTATTTAGCTAAAAAAAAAAATGCTTTAGTGACCCTTTACGTATGCTTTCGCTTGCGCAAGCATGCAGGGATGAGGGTGCTTTAAATTTATTAAAATTTTTATGCTTCTTTTACGTTTATTTTTTATTTTTTTACAATTTCTCTTTAACAAAAATGTTTTGATCACTTTTATTCCTATTACAAGGAATGTAAACATACCTTGTAATAGGAATAGTGCATGACAGGTCCTCTTTATGGAGAGATGTGGGGTCTATAATGTTGCGCTCAGGTCATAGAGATGACTGGGGACCATCTGGTCACAATAAGGGCCAGATTCACAAAAGGGATACGACGGCGTATCTGCTGATACGCTGTCGTATCCCTGTTTCTATCTATGCGACTGATTCATAGAATCAGTTACGCATAGATATCCCTAAGATCCGACAGGTGTAATAGTTTTACACTGTCGGATCTTAGGATGCAGTACCGCGGTCGCCGCTGGGGGGATTTCGCGTCATAAACCAGCGTCGGGTATGCAAATTAGCAGTTACGGCGATCCACAAAACTTTTTCCCGTCGTTACGTCGCCGCAAGTGTTAGTTTGCCGTCGCAAAGATAGGGCACCTTTTACAAAGTGTAAACTTACTACACCATGTAAAAGTATACCCGTCTTTCCCGCGTCGCTTTTGAATTTTTAAAAAAAAAAAAAATTTCCCGGCGCAAGTCTTTTTTTCACGTCGCGATTCACAAAACGTCATCGCGTCAAAGCATGTCGGGAAATTTGTGTCGGGAGCATGCGCAGTACGTCCGGCGCGGGAGCGCGCCTAATTTAAATGTTACCAGCCCCATTTGAATTGGCCCGCCTTGCGCCGGACGGATTTAGGATACACCGCCGCAAATTTCCAGGTAGGTGCTTTGTGGATCGGGCACTTAGACAGAAAATTTGCGGCGGTGTAACCTAAATTGGTTACGTTACGCTGCGCCCGGGCTACGTGAATCTGGCCCTAAATCTCTATGATCAACTTCCATCGGCAACCGATTCATTCTCTGGCTCGTCAATCGTATGGGTGAGCTCAGAGAAGCACCAGAATGATCAATCGGCTGAACGTCCACTATGATTGTTCTTACGGTACACAGAATCGCCGGCCGAAAAATATGATATCTGAATGATGGCTGTAGCTGCGGGAATCATTCAGATATCCCCACTCAAAGCCCAGGATGTCATATGCCGTCCTTGGGCTAGAAGTGGTTCAACAATTACCGGTATTTTAGGCCTAAATATTACATAAAGCCCACAAACATCATGGCCCGGATTCACGTAGGAGATACGACTGCGTATCTCCAGATACGCCGTCATATCTCTGAGTCTGAGGCGTCGCATCTTGGCGCCTGATTCAAAGAATCAGATACGCCAGAATTAGTAAAAGATACGACCAGCGTAAGTCTCATACGCCATCGTATTTTAACTGAATATTCATGCTGGCCGCTAGGGGCGTGTACACTGATTTACGCCTAGAAATATGTAAATCAGCTAGATACGCCAATTCACAAATGTACGCCTGGCCGGCGCATTACAGATACGCCGTTTACGTTAGGCTTTTTCCGGCGTAAAGTTACCCCTGCTATATGAGGCGTAGATGAGGCGTACCAATGTTAAGTATGGACGTCGGGCCAGCGTTGAATTTTCCGTTGATTACGTCGTTTGCGTAAGTCGTTCGCGAATAAGGTTGGGCGTCATTTACGTTCACGTCAATAGCATTGGCTTGTTGCAGGTTAATTTGAAGCATGCGCACTGGGATACTTTCACAGACGGCGCATGCGCCGTTCGTAAAAAGCGTCATTTACGTGGGGTCACAATAAATTTACATAACACACGCCCACATCTTCCACATTTGAATTAGGCTTACGCCGGCCTATTTACGCTACGCCGCCGCAACTTTGGTTTGTGAATACTGCACTTGCCTGTTAAAGTTGCGGAGGCGTAACTTAAATAGGATACGTTACGCCCGCACAAAGATACGCTCTTCTACGTGAATCCGGGCCTATATATTTTCTGAAAGCAGACACCGGCCTAGAGAATAACATGACCTCTTCCCATAACCCTTGGGTGGGGGCCTTTTTGTTAATCTGGAAGCCCTTTAAAAATAAGCGGTTCCCCAGATACTGCTTCCTATATGTGAATGAGTAAGGGTTAATTTACGCTTCGTCTTCAACACACGTTAAAGTGCTTTTATTAGTTCTTGATGCTTCTGCAATGCTTCTGTGATGCTTCGGTGATGCTTCCATGATGCTTTGTGGTGTTTTTTTGAAGCTTTACTGAAGCTTGACAGATGCCCTGTGTGTGTGTGTATTTCTCATACCTGCAATTTCTCCAAAACAAAGAGAAGCTAAAACAAAGAGAAGCTAAAGCTGAATTAAAGCCTCTCAAAAGCTGCAGGTGCTTCAAGCGAGCCTTACCATAGACTTCTTTGGAGGCTTTGAAGATGCTTTGAAGCACCACTAAAGTGACATGTGGTATCATCTTTAAAGGCCAAAGCATAGAAAACGCAAGGTGTAAACAGGACTGTAAGCTAACAGCTTTATTTAGTGACAGACACTTTGCCTGGCATTCACAGAGCTTTAACAAAGCGTGTCCGAAGCCATGTTTTGAAGCAAGTGTAAACAAGTTCTAAGTTCTAAGGGGTTCGTAGTATACCTACTCATTAACAAAAAATGTGGCCTGGAAATAAAGACACCCAAAGTCCTTATAAAAAATTAAAATCCCCCAAAAAGTTCCTCATTGTAAATTCACCATCAATTAATGACCGCCTCAGCTAGGCAGGCATAGTAGTGACATTATCGACCAAATATGGTCATGGACATATATGGTCAATGTTTTTGCAGAAATATGATATTAACCACTTGCCTACTGGGCACTTTCACCCCCTTCCTGCCCAGGCCAATTTCCATATTTCAGTGCTGTCACACTTTGGATGACAAATGCGCCATCATGCTACACTGTACACAAACTACATTTTTATCATTTTTTGAGATAGAGATAGATTTATGTTTGTGGTATTTAATCACCACTGTTTTTTTTTCTTTTTTTGCTAAACAAATAAAAAAAGATTAAACATTTTGAAAAAAAAATGTTTTTTTGTAGTTTCTGTTATACATTTTTTAAAATAAGTAATTTTTCTCCTTCACTTTATATACATTTTTGAACATTGCCGTATTCGCAGAGATTAATCAATGTGTCTCTTCATCTGAGTTGGAGCTCGACCTAGAGTGGCAATGTCCTCGCTACAATTGCCGATACCAAAGTTTGTAAGATTTTCAATTTAATAACTGGGCTACTGTTTTTGTAATGATACAATGGTAGTTTACTCAATCTGAGGACAACACAACTGTTAATCTAGATGTAGCTATATTATGATCTTTATTGAAACTGAGTAATCTGTATTTCAGAGGTTCTGGGGCATACCCCACCCTCACTGTACCAAATCACCTTTAAAGTTTGGACCTCATCCAGACATATATACGTAAACGTAATCCTTGGTTCCCTTTTTGCCTGCTGTGAAACAACCCTAATCTACGCTATTTTCTGACAGCCCCCGATCCCCAGTTATGGGTGAGATTTGGTGTGACACTACTACAGAAGCATTCAGCTGTACTGCTTGTGAAAAACATGTATCATTTATTTAATACAGTGATAAGGAGAAGACATAACACCCTAACTCCCAAAAACAATTAAAAATCCCATATAGCTCATTGAGAAGCTCTCTAAAATGTAAGTACCAATTAAAGATGGTGTACAAGATAACAGGCACATGTTAAAAAAAAGTTTAGCTCATAGGATGTGACTTGGAAAAGAAAGGAAGTCGTAATTACACAACATTTCTGAAAATATCAACAATTGCTTTCTGTGCCCTTTGAAAATTTTCTTATCCTAAAAAATAAAAACCAATGCATCCAGTCACATACAAGGACTAATAAGCTGAAATAATCAGAATTTTTGTTTTTGGGTTTAGTTATTCTTTAATATACACAGTCACCAATTACATTGCAGTCTAGCTTGAACATTTGAATCTGACAGAGCAAGTAAAAACAATGGCCCGGATTCAGAAACGAGATACGACGGCGTATCTCCTGATACACCATCGTATCTCTGAGTGCGGGCCGTCTTATCTATGCGCCTGATTCAGAGAATCAGTTACGCATAGATTTCCCTAAGATCCAACTGGTGTAAGTGTCTTACACCGTCGTATCTTAGGCTGCATATTCACGCTGGCCGCTAAGTGGTGCTTCCGTATAGTTACGCAAGGAATATGCTAATTAGGTATTTATGCCGATTCAGAAACGTACGTCCCGCCGGTGCATTTTTTTTACGTAGTTTACGTTAGGCTTTTTCGGCGTATAGTTACCCCTGCTATATGAGGCGTAGCTAATGTTAAGTATGGACGTTGTTCCCGCGCCGAGTTTTGAAAATTTTACGTTGTTTGTGTAAGTCGTTCGCGAATAGGGCTGGACTGTATTTACGTTCACGTCGAATCCAATACGTCCTTGCTGCGTACTTTGGAGCAATGCACACTGGGATATTTCATGAATGGCGCATGCGCCGTTAAAAAAAAAAACGTCAAAAACGCGGGGTCATCCAAAATTTAAATAAAACACGCCCACAACATCCCCATTTGAATTAGGCGGGCTTACGCCTCCACACATACGTTACGCCGCCGTAACTAAGGGCGCAATTTTTTGCATACGGAACTTACAGCGGCGTAACGTATCGGAGATACGTTACGCCCGCAGAAAGATGCGCTCATCTTTCTGAATCCGGGCCAATGATGTTATGCAGCACAGCTTCAAAAGAAGAAACCCACACTATAGTATTTCTTACTAGTAATGTATTAATCTGTGAGAAGGTGTTTGCACATTCAAATTAATTTTATGCCTGTTTGCAAGTTCTGGTGCGAACCGAACCAGGGGGTGTTCGGCTCATCCTTACTTTCTAATAGGTAAGTCCAGCAACTGCTGTATGCTTGGGGGCACCATGTTTGCAGTTAAAACAACCAAATTGGTCTTTCTGATTTAACTCCATTAGAGAATTTGGGGGGCTGGGGTGTTCTTTCTTTGTATCCTTCTTTTGTGTGTGTAACCTGATGTCCCTGAGTCTATTTCCCAACATGGATTGTCATCTTAGGCTTCAGAAAATTACTGCCACGGTATACCGCCTGTTGGCAGCAGATGGTAAATATGAAATATTCATATGCAGAATTTTAAATTTTCTTAATAAAAAAAAAAAAATTGCATTTAATTACAATTTTTAGTGTTGCACATAATACAATAAAATATAAAATATAAAAGGGTCAAACGCACAATATACAAAACAAAAAAAAACACCCTAAATTCACTTTAAGAACTTTTAAAAAGCACAGCTGAAACTATTGTTTCATTAATTTACAAGAACCTGTTGTGAAACACCTTCTGCTTGCAGAGGGGGAAGAATGCCTTGAACCCTGCAACCTCTCACAGAGCAAGAAACAAGTAATTGGTTTGATAGCAAAACAGACGGTTGGAATTTACAGTTCCTTTCCTCAACTTAATTTCAACAGCATTTGGAAACTCCAGTGATATCTAAAATGTTATCTTGTATTTGTTATCTTCGGTTGTAATTGCCGAGTTTTTATAAGATACATTAATGAAATATCAAGACTATATTACTATTATAATTGTTTCTACTATTTTCTAAATCCCATCTATTACAACAAGAAGATAACGTGTGTGCCTCAAGGGAACTATAATATTACATGTGTGGGGGTACCATTATTACAACAAGAACCATTCCTATGGTCTATTTTAGTACTAAAATCTTTATACTGTATATTATATAATATAGAATATCCCAGGGATTTATTTTTTCTGTGAGAAAGCAGGGGAATGCAATTCCAGCACCTTTACCACTGAATATATGTAATAGAAAGGATTGGTGGGTTGTTCTGGAGGGTCTATTGGGGAATCTATTGTTGCTGGGGTGGTCTATTGTTGTTGGTGGGGATCTATTGTTTCTGGGGAGCCTTATGTTACTGGGAGGAATCTAAAGCTTAAGGGGGGTGTGGAGGGTCTATTGATGGAGAGGAGATCTATAGTTACTGCCATGAGATCTATAGTTACTGGTGGAGGCCTTTTGTTACTGGGGAGAATCTATTGTTACTGGGTTGGTATTTTGCTGCAGGGGGGTCTATTGTTGCTGGATGATCTTTTGTCGCTGGCTACAGGGTATCAGGGACGTTGTTTGGAGGTGGGTGGAGTTGGTGGAGACAAGGGGTGGCTTAGAAGGGGGTAGTGCCTGCACATATTCTCTGAGAAATAAAACCTGGAATATTCTATACAGTATTAAGCCTTGTACACACGATCAGTCCATCCGAAGAGAACGGTCTGAAGGACCGTTGTCATAGGTTAACCGATGAAGCTGACTGATGGTCCGTCGCGCCCACACACCATCGGTTGAAATAACCGATCGTGTCAGAACGCGGTGACGTAAAACACAACGACGTGCTGAAAAAAAATGAAGTTCAATGCTTCCAAGCATGCGTCGACTTGATTCTGAGCATACATGGATTTTTAACCGATGGTCGTGACTACTAACGATCGGTTTTGACCTATCGGTTAGGAATCCATAGGTTAAATTTAAAGCAAGTTTTTTTTTTTTTAACCGATGGTTAAATAACCTATGGGGTCCACACACGATCGGTTTTGACCGATGAAAACGGTCCATCAGACCGTTGTCCTCTGGTTAACCTATCGTGTGTACGAGGCCTTGAATGAATGAATGAATGAATGAAAAATTTATAGAGCCCCTCCAACCGAATGCTGGTTGGTAAAGCGTTCCATAGTCTAGGACCCTGGAAAGCAAACCTTCTTTCTCCTTTGGATTTGTATTTAGTTTTTGGTACCCTGACCAGATTTTGGTCGGTGGATCGCAGAACGCGATTCGAATTGTGAGGTTCTATCTTGTCGCAAAGATATTGCGGAGCCTTCCCATGGATGCACTTATGTGTAAGGCAGAGTGCTTTAAATGCAATTTTGTCTTTTACTGGCAACCAGTGAAGGGTTCTCAGCGAAGGTGAGATTGATTCCCATTTTTTTTTCCCAGTCACCAGTCTGGCGGCCGTATTCTGTACGACTTGCAGACGGGAGATTTGGTACTTTGGGAGTCCGAGGTACAGTGCGTTGGCATAGTCCAGTCTGGAGTTTATGATTGTTCCCACCACGACTGCTACGTCTTCTTTAGGGATAAATGGGATAAGTCTGCGTAGTAGGCGCAACAGATAGTGCGCTCCGCTGACTACTGACCCTATTTGTGCGTCCATTGTCATGAAGGTGTCAAATATGACCCCGAGACTTTTGACTTTGGAGCTAGGGTTGATGATTTGCCCCAAAATGGGCGGTGGAGTCCAAGTTGTTACCACTTGACTCTTTCGGCTAGCCTGAAACACAAGGAGTTCTGTTTTAGAACTGTTGAGTTTAAGATGGCTGTTGGTCATCCAGTTGTCAATCAAAGCAAGACATTTCTCTAAACTTGGATGATGATTCTGTTGCCGATGCGCAAGTACAGTTGCGTATCGTCTGCATAAGAGTGATAGAGTAGTTCTTGGCTACTGATAATATCAAAGAGAGGGCGAAGATAGATGTTGAAAAGCACCGGTGACAGGGGGGATCCTTGAGGGACTCCCCATGACACCGTGCGCCTCTCAGACGTGAAAGAACCCAATTTAACTGTTTGTGAACGGTTTTCAAGAAAGGAAGAAAACCATGGTAAATCATCTTCTGCAACTCCTGCTACCGAAGCTAGTCGCATCAGTAACAGTTTGTGATCTACCGTGTCAAAGGCTGCGCTTAGGTCCAGCAGAATTAGGAGACAAGATTCTCCTTCGTCTGCGGCCTCGAGGGCGTCGTCCCATATTTTAAGTAAGGCCGTTTCTGTCCCGTGTCCAGGACGGAAGCCTGATTGTAATGGATCCAGTAGGTTATGGGTATCTAGATGCTGTTGCAGCTGTTGTACCACTATTTTCTCCATTATCTTAGAGAGAACGTTTAGGCCTGTTATGGGGCGGCGGTGAATTGGGTCCTTGGGATCCAGATTCGTTTTTTTTCAGGATGGGCTGGATTATGCCCTCTTTCAGCATGGATGGCACTATGCCTTCCTTAAAAGATTGATTTATAAGCTGTGTGATGGGTGGTGCCAGAATGTCGGCACAATCCTTCAACAGTTTAGTAGGGATGATATCGTTGGGCGATGTGCTGTTCCGCAAGGCACCGATGATCTTTTTTGTGGTATCGCTGGAAATAGGCTCCAGAGTGAATTTTGTAGAGTGCAGAAAATTTCTGCGGGAATTTTGTGGCTGATTGACAGCCGGATTGAGGTGGGTATTGTTTAGCAGAATACTTTCCCGGATTCTTTCAATTTTGCTAATGAAGAAATCCGATAGTTCATTACAGAACTCTTGGGTGTCTGAGTTGGGGACTTCAAGACATCCCGGATTCATGGTCTGGGTGACCATTTTGAATAGTTCGCGGGGGCGATTTAGGGAACTGTTAATCGCCATAGAAAAATGATGTTTCTTGGCTTTGAAAATTTCTTTGTGATATCGTGTTGTTATTGCTCTGTAGGAGATAAGATTATCCTCTGCAGGATTTCTTTTCCAGGCGGCTTCCGCCCTCCTGCGCTCTTGCTTCAGAAGCGATAGCTGGTTGTTAAACCAGCCAGACTTTTTCCTGCGGCTGCCGAATTTGCGTTTCGGTGCTACTAAGTCGGCTGAGTGTAGCAAGGCTGCGTTTATGGCGTCCAGTGTATCAGCGGCTGTTTGCTGAGGCTGGATTGTTTTGATTTTGTTTCTCAAGGTAGATTTGAAGAGTTCCGAGCGGAGCTTCTTCAGAGACCTAGCCCAGTGTATTGTCACCGGTTTGGGTGCTTTTGACACTGGGGGGATTTTGGAGATTGTGAACTTGATTGCATGGTGGTCTGTCCATGGCAATGGTTCATTTTCTAAAATGCTTATTTCCAGATTTTGATGATCGATCGTCGATCGACTCTCCAGAGTTGGTCTATTTTTAAGGCCTTTTTGGTGACGGCTGGTAATGTAGTTGCGAATTGTCTCAGATCCCGAATGGAGTCCGCAGAGTAACGCAGATTACCCATTATTGCCTGTCACTGTGGGGGGGGGGTTGATGATTTAATTTACAATTGGAGGGAGGATTCACAGAGTCCTGCCTCTTGATCTTGGTCCGGAGGAAGGCGAAAAAACCCCTGGCAGAGCTGAGCCAATATGCTGTCACGGGGAAAAATTCCTTCCTGATCCCTGAGGGGCGATCGGCTGCAAAGCCCTGGACCAAGTATCGTAGGGTAGAGGGAGGAGAGGAGGGTGACAGGTGTCTCTGTTCTGAGGGGGTACCAAGGCCTAAGCCTCAGATTTGTCTAGGCAGTGTTACCTTTTTTCTTTTATTAAAAAGTAAAAAACACTGCTAATTGCTAATCCCGGGAGGACGGGGTCCTCCAGGGATATGGGGGGGGAGTTTCTTTCCTAGGACTAGCGCAATTCCGGCTGGATTTGTTCCTGGCTGCGGCGCGCCGCTAGGCCGCGGCTGAAGCCGCGGTGTTTCCTGATTTCGGCGGCCGCGAAAGAGTCAGGCCTTGTGCGGATGCGGAGAAAAACGGCCGCCCGCGCAGTGCAAGAGACGTGCGAGATGCGGGGCGATCGTGGGTGGTTGTATGGGGACCGATGTGGGTTTGCAGTAAGCAGTGTCCACAGTTGGATCGCTGGGGTGGCTGTCCTTACAAGGACGGTTCTCAGCGATTCCGGGGGTATTAAAGCCTTATACAGTATTCAAGTGCTACTGAGAAATACTATCACAGGTAGTATGTTTAGATGCACAGAGCATGCCTGCCTGTGAGATTGTACCCCAGAATACACATTGGTCTTTCCTAAGTATGGTATATTAACAATAATTTTGTATACTGGAGGGGCCATCTCACTGCTGTCATGGATCCTCGGGGGTTGGGTGTTTGAACTGGGGGAAGTACACATAGGAAAGAAGAGGGGGTGGCAGTGTGGTCTACAGTGGGTGAGGATGGCACAGTACACAGGGGCAGGAGGGCATACTACTTGGGGGGCAGCAGGGCACAATACATGGAGGGGCAGCATGGAACTTTTACATTGGAGCAGGGAACATTACATGGGAGCAGAGCACATTAATTAGAATAAATCATTAGTAAAAACAAAGTGCAACACAAGGCCTAGTGGCACTACTCAGCGCCTTGGTACGTATACCGATCTGTAGTCTGATTGACAAATCTGACTAAATAATATTGATCATATGCAGGGCCAGATTAAGAACATCATGGGCCTGGTGCTGAGGATTTTGGTGGGGCCTTTTAGGCTGCATTCACACCTCCGCGACAAGTAACGCCGCGTGCGCGGCGTATTTTGCCGCGAATAGTGTAACTTTTTTTTTACAAATCCTTCCTATTGCTTTGTATGGCCGAACGCCAATGCCGCCTGAAAAAAAGGGTCCGGGACTTTTTTTCATGCCGCAGGTGTACGGCGTCTATGAGATGTGAACCATCTCATAGACAGCAATGGGAATTCTCCCCTCCAGCGGCACGAGCGGCCGGCGTCGGGCGTTTTGTCGCGGAGGTGTGAATGGGGTGTAATAAATAATAAATAAATGCGTGGGAATGACATGAACGCAGCCCAGCCAAGGCAAGTGACCAAAGGCACAGAACCCAGAAGGAAGACCGGGTGAAGATGGAAGTGTCCAGGCCCCGCCTGATTCATCACAGCGCAGCACTGGAGGGCTCAGTCTGAAAATTGAAGTGTACACTAATGTGCTAATATGCTGTGCATACTTGTACGTTGTGGCATAACCTACCCCAGGGCCTCTAAAAAGTAGTAATGTCAGGAAAGTTTACTACCGCTTTATTATCACAGGATCCCAGGAGCCTCTCATGGGGCCCACTACTGACCCGGTGGACGATGTCCCTTGGGCAGTGCCTAAGTGCACAGTTGCCAACATTTAAAAAATATTTTCAGGGCCACTTTTTTATACAAGTGCTATATTTAGAGTAGCTGAGATCCCCGATGTTCCTCTATACATCATAGTAGTAATCACAAAATTAAATGAGTACTAATAATGGGGCAGAACAAATATGAGAACTGATATTTCCTTTAGTTGAACTAACAAAAGTGTGTCCATTCTAGAGCTGGTAACATTGAGGATATTCAGTATAATTTTAAAGAACTGTTTTTGTGGGTAAGCGACATAGGGGAGGAGTATGGACGGTATATAAGTGGGAAGTATGTGCAGGTGAGGGAGAGGAATGTGGAGGGTCTAACAGTGGGCACTATGTACAGGAGAGGAGTACAAAGGGTACGGAAAAAAGCACTATGTACAGGAGAGGAGTGTGAAGGGTATGACAATGGGCAGTATGTACAGGAAGAGTGAGGGGGTATGACAGAGGGTAGTACGTACCAGAGAGAAGTGTGGAGGGTATGATGGGGCAGTATGTACAGGAGAGGAGTGTGTAGGGTATGACAGTGGGCAGTATGTACAGGAGAGGAATGTAGACGGTATGATAGTGGGCTCTATGTATAGGAGAGGAGTGTGGAGGGTATGACAGTGAACACTATGTATAGGAGAGGAGTGTGGAGGGTATGACAGTGGGCACTATGTATAGGAGAGGAGTGTGGAGGGTATGACAGTGAGCAGTATGTACAGGAGAGGAGTGTGGAGGGTGCGACAGTGGGCACTAAGTACAGGAGAGAAGTGTATGACAGCAGGCACTATGTACAGGAGAGGAGTGTGAAGGGTATGACAGTGGGCGCTATGTATAGGAGAGGAGTGTGGAGGGTATGACAGTGGGCACTATGTACAGGAGAGGAGTGTGTAGGGTATGACAGTGGGTACTATGTATAGGAGAGAAGTGTGGAGAGTATGACAGTGGGCACTATGTACAGGAGAGGAGTGTGGAGAGTATGACAGTGAGCACTATGTACAGGAGTGGAAGGATATTTAGGGACTGAGTAGTGGTTAAGCGGGTCATACATGGATTGAAATTACGCCAATTATGCAGAGACCAGCCATAGTCAATCTATGTATGGGCTAGCTGGTTTTACACAAGTCAATCTATTAATCAACTTGAGTACAACCAGCCTGTTTTTTTTTTCTTAAAACAATTAGTGCTGCCAGCTAAAGTTAGCAACACTGATCATTGTACGCACTGGCAGAACACAATAACACTGCAGGAGTGATTCCCCCATCCACAGGTCAGCAGGTAAGAGGGTGTGTGGGGACAGGCTGGGGAGAGATACTAGTCAGTGGCTGGGTAGGCACTGGTAGTATCAGAGCCAGATACACACAGGTTACATACGCCACGATCGTTAGAGCGAGAACAATAATTCTAGTACTAGACCTCCTCTGTAACTCTAAACATGTAACCTAAAAAAATGTAAAGCATCGCTTAGGATACCAAAAAAAATTGTGCTAGCTTAACTAACTAACTGTTTTTTTAATGAATGAAACATTTTTTTCCAAAAAAACATGTTTGAAAAATTGCTGCGCAAATACCGTGCTAGAGCTGCACAATTAATCGTTAAAAAAATCGTGATGTCGATTCAACCCCCCTGACGATCTCCAATGTAGAGTTTGCTGATTCTTTCATATAACAAGTGGAGAGACTTTCAGCTGTCAAAAGAAAATATCTGGGCAGTCTGCCAAGTTTTTAACAGGAAACATTGTAACTAACACTTCCTTCTTAGATCAAAGGGATACACTTCTGTGTGTAAAGAACAAATCTGGGCAGTCTGCGAAGTTTGTAAACAAAATGAAACATTGTAACTAACTAACATTGTAACTAAATCTAACCACTTAAAGTCCAACACTTGTTTCTTAAGTTAGAAAGCAATATTATTTGCTAGAAAATTACTTGGAACTGCCAAACATTATATATATTTTAGCAGAGACTCTAGGGAATACAATGGCTATTGCTGCAATATGTTATGTCACAGTGCATTTTCCCACTTCAAGGAATAATAAAAACCATAAAAACAAAACAGTGAAGTTAGCCCATTTTTTTTTTTGTTTTAATGTGAAAGATGATGTTACGCCGCAACAATCGTGAGAGAATCGTGATCTATCTTCTAAGCAAAAAAATTGCAATTCTCATTTTAGCCAGAATCGTGCAGCTCTGTACCCTGCAACATAAAAAGTGCAAAGACCACCATAGAGTAATTTTCTAGCAAAAAACAAATGATGATTTTTACATGTAGTAGAGAAGTGTCAGAATTGTCCTGGGTGGCAAGGGGCTAATTACCATGAGTAATATACAAATAATTATTATAAGCACTGTGATCCTATCAGTCTGCTGTAGTGTGTCAGCTTGTATTTATATTGGCCGCTCTGTATGTAGCTTCTGACAGGCTGTGCAAGCAGGCCCGTATCTCCGGAACCATTAATGATAGCCGACCCATATTTTGACCAGTTGTGGGGTAGCGCTTCCCATGCCTACCCCCAAATGTGGGGTTTCTGTGACCTCTGGTCATCGAGCTACAACCCCCCAAATTCGATCTTAGAAAAAAAAAAATCTTAAAAAAAAAAAAAAAATTTTTTTTTTTTTTTTTTTTTGGGCAAATGGGCCTATCTTGAGAAAGGGGCCTGGAGCTGCAGCTCCATCAGCCCCATTGTTAATCCGGCCCTGATCATATGAGGCAGAATGATTATCTCTATATGTCAGTATTAAGAGACCTAGATCAAAAATAACAAAAATATGTTACCGGGTTCAGATGACAGAACTGACTAACAATTGTGTGGACAGCAGCTATTTAAATACATTGTCAATTGGCAATGCAGCAAGCAATTACAAAAAAGAATCAAACAGAAGGAACAGTAAAGTTCAAATTGATAAACAGCGCACAGTATTGGAATTAATGTCCAATTGGGGTGCAGGTTTTATAGATCGCAGATGTGAAGATAGTCCTACACCTTTTCCCGAAAGAGACACCACACGTGGGGCACACTCCCCTTTGGGGTATTCACTCACCAGAAGGCTAAGTAAAAACAGGCACTGAAAGGTATCTTTGTGCTGGATCATCGATTCTCGACCGAACCCCTGGGGATACGAACACCGGTTGGAATCTGCTTACACTGCTTTTAATGAGTGTTTACATCTACTTAATGGTACGTGCATTGAGAGCGGGGTTTTGATTTTGAAGGGGTGTATATATTGTATCAATTAAACGGGATTACACTATTTTTGGCATCCTCTTGTATTTTATATGGAGCTTTACCTTCACTGATCCCTACTTTGGAGCGGATGATCCAGCACAAAGATACCTTTCAGTGCCTGTTTTTACTTAGCCTTCTGGTGAGTGAATACCCCAAAGGGGAGTGTGCCCCACGTGTGGTGTCTCTTTCAGGAAAAGGTGTAGGACTATCTTCACATCTGCGATCTATAAAACCTGCACCCCAATGAATGCACTTTATCCAATTGGACATTAATACCAATACTGAGCGCTGTTTATCAATTTGAACTTTACTGTTCCTTCTGTTTGATTCTTTTTTGTAATTTTAGAATAAATCATTCGGAAAGGAATAGGGGACATACATAGTTAATGAATGCACCTGTTTTCTTATACATTTTCCCATATTTAACCACTTCAATCCCAGAAGATTTTACTCCCTTCCTGACAAGAGCACTTTTTACAATGTGGCACTGCGTCGCTTTAACTGACAATTGCACGGTCATGCAAAGATGTACCCAAACAAAATTTGCATTCTTTCCTACAAATAGAGTTTTTTTGGGATGTATTTCATCACCTCTGCGGTTTTTATTTTTCACGCTATAAACAAAAAAAGAGCAACAATTTTGAAGAAAAAAAAACAATATTTTTTACTTTTTGCTATAATAAATATCCCCAATTCAAAAAATAAATAAAAAATAATACTTTCTTCATCATATTCTTCTACATATTTTTGGTAACATTGATTGGTTTAAGCAAAAGTTATGGCACCTACAAACTATGGGAAAGATTCATGGCATTTTTATGGCATTTTAATATATATTTTTTTTTACTAGTAATGGCTGTGATCTGCGATTTTTAGCGGTATTGCGACATTGCGATTTACAGATCTGACATTTTTGACACATTTTTGAGACCACTGACATTTATACAGCGATCGGTGATATACAGTAAATATGCACTGATTGCAAATGTCTCTGTCAGGGAAGGAGTTAACACTAGGGGGCGATCAAGGGGTTAAATGTGTTTGCCCTCAGTGTATTCTAACGTTATGGGGATAGGACTGACTTGGTGAGGAGACATATTGTTGTTCCTACTTAGTAGGAAAAAACAACATGTCTCCTCTCCCCTGACAGCACAGGGATTTGTGTGTTTACACACACAAATCCCTGTGCCTGGCTCTCATGCATACGATCACGCGTGGCCGGGTGACCGCCGGCCACACACATCAAGTCCCCCTCAGGCGGCTCTTAAAGGGAACCCCGTACCCGGGGTGCGATTCTGCCCCTGTAAAAAGAAGCATGCCAGTCGGGAACCAGTTAAGTCTATAGGTTAGATCTGCCAGAAAATAGTAACTTGAGCCTCTGGTTCATTCTCTTTATTGTAAAGAAATGTAAATTATCAGCAGTATAGCTAGTTAAGAGATTTTGCTAGGGGAAGTATAGTGCTTTGTATTTATCTATCTATATGTCTATCTATCTATCTATCTATCTATCTATCTATCTATCTATCTATCTATCTATCTATCTATCTATCTATCTATCTATCTATCTATCTATCTATCTATCTATCTATCTATCTATCTATCTTTCTATATATCTATCTATCTATCTATCTATCTATCTATCTATCTATCTATCTATCTATCTATCTATCTATCTATCTATCTATCTATATTCCTTAATTTTAAATACATTTTTAATCATTTTAGTGAAGTACATATGAATTACTGTTTATTGACATTTCATATTTACATTTCCATCCAAAAGATAGAGCTGCAGTGTAATACACGAATGTAGCTTCACCTATAGCAAATGCTGTTTCTTTAGGGAAAATAGGCCTACCAGTACATGGTTGCCCCCCTCCCCTATTTTGTGAGGTTATAGTTTCTACTGAGGTGGCATAAGAGGTTGAGCAAACACAGAACAAGAGTACCTGTGGTTCAAATGGATACACATGTTCACAGAAGGGGGTAGGGTTTGGTGCTTCAGTTGGAGAGTAATCAGAGAGGTCCATCTAGGCAGTAGTGTTGAGCAGAATATGCCATATTCGATTTCGCGATATATCTCGAATATATATTCGAATATTCGAGATATATTCGCTAAATTCGAATATTCGTGATATTTTATCGAAATTAATTGATTGCGATTTTTCGCTATTGCGAATGCGAAAATAATTGCGATTTTTTTAATAACTGCGGTAGGAGCGCTCTGATTGGCTTAGAATATTCGTGATATTTTATCGAAATATCGCAACATGCGAATGCGATATTTATTGCGGAATTTCGAGATATGCTGGAGGAGCGCTCTGATTGGCTCAGAATATTCGTGATATTTTATCGAAATATCGCAACATGCGAATGCGATATTTATTGCGGAATTTCGAGATATGCTGGAGGAGCGCTCTGATTGGCTCAGAATATTCGTGATATTTTATCGAAATATCGCAACATGCGAATGCGATATTTATTGCGGAATTTCGAGATATGCTGGAGGAGCGCTCTGATTGGCTCAGAATATTCGTGATATTTTATCGAAATATCGCAACATGCGAATGCGATATTTATTGCGCAATTTCGAGATATGCTGGAGGAGCGCTCTGATTGGCTCAGAATATTCCTGATATTTTATCGAAATATCGCAACATGCGAATGCGAAATTGATTGCAGATATTTCGAAAACTGCTGTAGCAGCACTCTGAAATCGAATATGTATGATATTTTAACCAAAATACATATTGCGATTGCGATTTTTCGATCGCGCATGCGCAATTGCGCGAACAACACGCGACCATTTCCTGGAGCCTTGCCAGTTTCCAACTTATGATCGCAGCGCAATCACACAGCAACATGGTTGGAAGCAATTTCACTAAGTCTGAGGAAAATTTGCTGATTTGTGTAAGTATTTCGACCACTGTTATTTCATTATCTTCAACTGCATTTTAGTCTAGTTTAAAAGTTAGTATATATGATCAGATATTAGTATTTCACAAAAAATGTGTCTCCTGCTTTTACAAAACTACAAGTCCCAGCATGCCTGGACAGCTGCAGACACCCTGGTTGGCAAATGTGTATTTAGGCACTTTTCCTTGTTATTTAGCATAATGAATTTAACATTTTTTTGGACATAGGACGTATGCGAACGTCCTGACTTCAGTGTCCTCAAGGCCCAAGGACGTTCGAATACATATTGCCCTTTAGATGTTGCAGAACTACAACTTCCAGCATGCCTGGGAATGCTGGCACTTCTAGTATTGTAAGTTCTGCAGGCCCCCATTTTTCAGGCCTTTATGCACGGGTCTCTAAACTGTGGCACCCTAGATGCAGCAAAAGTAAAATTCTTAGCATGCACTGACAGACCGTGGCTGATGGGAGTAGTAGTTTTGCAACAGCTGGAGGTAGACTGGTCTTGAAACCCAGAGTTAGGTAACAAACCCGTAGTGTTTTGCAACCATTCTGCCTCCAGCTGTTTTTTTCCTGTTGAAAAGCCTGTGGCGTGCAAAACACAACCCAAAAACTCCACCCGGATGCAGTGAAAAATGTGCACACACCTAAAGAGTGACATCACAAAAAACTGCGACGGGTACATACGTCAGTGGCCCTCCGAAAAGGTCCCGTCTCTGACCCCCGGGGCATTAGGCTCCTGACAGGGAAAAGAGTTAGCAACGCATATCTCCCCTATACGTGTATCCTGTGTTGTTAATAATATATTCATAATTATGCAAATGATAATGGCTGCTATATTTATGCAAAAAAGGTGGCGACCGAAATGGCAGGATATAAAATCTGTCATGTTACCCCTGTCATTGATTAATAAGGCGAGAATGCTTCCAATTGTTGAATAGCATACATTTACGTCATATATCCATAAGGCTGTCAACAGAAGTATTACAATATACTTTGTTCTTCATCTTGCAGAAGTTCCTGGAAACAGGATACGATAAGCTGCGGAGGCAGCCAGAGAAAAGGGCTGTGGTCAGCGCCCTAATCGCTGACTTTGGCGGCCAACACGACCACAATGCAATTGTGAAGAAGTGGTCTGACCTGAAGAGGCGCCAAATGGATCAGGTCAGACGTCTTCGGGCTAAATATCATCCAGGTAAGTTATTGTTGACAGTTATGTTTTTTTTTTAAAAAGTGTATTTTGTGCGTGAACTCGAAAGAGAGAGGAGCCGGCCTGCAGGAGTTGGGAGGCCTCCCCCAGAGGCAATCTGCCACCTTTCTCCATGCCCCGGTTGGCAATGGCGGGTGTGAGGGGGTCCTCCCAACCCAACCTCGCATAGCACACCCACCAGGGGCGGGGCTGAGACCACCAAACTCAATTCACAGGTAGCCGAGAGCGGGATCCGAACCCCTAGCTGCAGAGGTGAATCACTTGTCAGTGCAGTGGCAATCGCGTGGAGCCACCGCAGCTCCTTTGGTGACAGTTATGTAAGGTCATATGTAATTCATGTAAGGTCAGATGTTGTTAACCAAGATGCCATGTTGTGCTAACATATATCACCACGAGCCAAGGTATTCATAGTACTGTTGAAAAAAGACATGGGACAGCAGACAGGAACACAGAAGTTATGTGGGAACATAATTTTCCCATTGCTTTGCATGGGACTTTAAAGAAAAACCCCGACCATGGCAAGTGGGGGTGGGTAAGGTTTAAACCACCTATCCTATGTTTGTGGCTGACATATAAGTAACCTGTGTGCCAAGTTTCATATAAATATCTTTAGCCGTTTGTACGTGATGCTGGAACATACATACATACATACATACATACATACATACATACATTTATGCACACACACACGTTGAGTTTTATATATATAGATTACCACTAAATTCCTGTGTTAGGAGTGGGGTTGTTATAGTAATCCCGTGTGCTCCATCAGGCCCTTTTTTTAACATGAGATGGTCTGAACAAAACAAAGGAGACAAAAACAGCTCATTTTAACATGGTTGCATCCCAGCTCACGCTCAGTCCCCTGTAGTGCCCACAAGACCCTTTAATATAACATTGTCCCATTGGTTAACTGTCTATATAAATCAATTTGTATTCATATACAATACAGCAGAGTACACAGAATTTGCATACGTCATTAGAAAACATTTTTATAATATATGAACATTGTGTTATTATAGGAGCTCCAATGCCAGTTGTCCGCGCCAAGCGCAGAAGGCGCCAGGCCGATGAGGAGGAGGAGGAGGATGCGGCAGAGGAGGAGATGCATGAGGAGGAGCAGCCAGGGCCCTCCCACTCCCCAACCCCAGCTCCTGTTGAGGAGCAAGCTGAGGAGCTTCCCCCCCCCACCACCCCAACTTCTCAAGCAGAAGAGCAGGAGGAAGAGAGCGGTCCTGTGAGCCTCATTCAGGAAGGTAAATATGTGCACAATGATTAATAACATTTCAACAACAAAATGTAGATATAAAAATGGACAACATATAAAGCGCACCTGTCAGATTGTAGAACCATAATATGGTATTGATGCTAGAAGTATACAGGTAGTGCATAATTATTAGGCAAGTTGTATTTTTTGCGGATTCATTTTATTATTGAACAACAACCATGTTCTCAATGAACCCCAAAAACTCATTAATATCAAAGCTGAATTTTTTTGGAAGTAGTTTTTAGTTTGTTTTTAGTGTTAGTTATTTTCGGGGGATATCTGTGTGTGCAGGTGACTACTATTACTGTGCAGAATTATTAGGCAACTTAACCAAAAAATAAATAGATAGCCATTTCAATGATTTATTTTTAACAGTGAAACCAATATAACATCTCAACATTCACAAATACACATTTCTGACATTTAAAAACAAAACAAAAACAAATCAGTGACCAATATAGCCACCTTTCTTTGCAAGGACACTCAAAAGCCTGACATCCATGGATTCTGTCAGTGTTTTGATCTGTTCACCATCAACATTGCGTGCAGCAGTAACCACAGCCTCCCAGACACTGTTCAGAGAGGTGTACTGTTTTCCCTCCTTGTAAATCCCACATTTGATGATGGACCACAGGTTCTCAATGGGGTTCAGATCAGGTGAACAAGGAGGCCATGTCATTACTTTTTTTTATTTAATACCCTTTCTTGCCAGCCACGCTGTGGAGTACTTTGACACGTGTGATGGAGCATTGTCCTGCATGAAAATCATGTTTTTCTTGAAGGATGGTGACTTTTTCCTGTACCACTGCTTGAAGAAGGTCTCTTCCATAATCTGGCAGTAGGACTGGGAGTTGAGCTTGACTCCATCCTCAATCCGAAAAGGCCCCACAAGCTCATCTTTGATGATACCAGCCCAAACCAGTACTCCACCACCACCTTGCTGGTGTCTGAGTTGGACTGGAGCTCCCTGCCCTTTACCAATCCAGCCACGGGCTCTTCCATCTGGCCCATCAAGACTCACTCTCATTTCAGCAGTCCATAAAACCTTAGAAAAATCTTTCTTGAGATATTTATTGGCACAGTCTTGACGTTGCAGCTTGTGTGTCTTGTTCAGTGGTCATCGTCTTTCAGCCTTTCTTACCTTGGCCATGTCTCTGGGTATTGCACACCTTGTGCTTTTGGGCACCCCAGTGATGTTGCAGCTCTGAAATATGGCCAATCTTGTGGCAAGTGGCATCTTGGCAGCTGCACGCTTAACTTTTCTCAGTTCATGGGCAGTTATTTTGCACCTTTGTTTTTCCACACGCTTCTTTTGTTTGATGATCACGCTTCAGAAGCTTTGCAACTTTAAGAGTGCTGCATCCCTCTGCTAGATATCTCTCTATTTTGGACTTTTCAGAGTCTGTCAAATCCTTCTTTTGGCCCATTTTGGCAAAGAAAAGGAAATTGACTAATAATTATGCACACCTGATATAGAGTGTTGATGTCATTAGACCACACACCTTCTCATTACAGAGATGTACATTACCTAATATGCCTAATCTGTAGTAGGCTTTCGAGCCTATACAGCTTGGAGTAAGACAACATGCATAAAGAGGATGATGTGGTCCAAATACTCATTTGCCTAATAATTCTGCACTCCCGGGATGTGTTAGACACATAACAAGTGTATACACATGATAATGATTGATTAATAAGCAAAAAAAATATTTATTTATTTGGTAACGTTATTTGAAATCCAAATGTTTTTTTATTATATCCTAAAAGCATCAAGAGATATGAGGAGGCAGAACAGACTCATCGAAAAGACCCACCAGAGGATCCTGCAAAACCAGCGGAAGATGAGCTACCTCACCCAACAAAATGCTCTGCTAGAGCAGCAGCTATCGGGTCAGATTGCGGAACTGCACCGCATTCAGAAACGCATTGATAGCTATATTTAAATTTATTTTTGTATTAAAAAATCTTATTTTTTGGAAATGTTTCATTTCTTTTTGAGATAGAGTTGTAGGTTTTTCAACACATCTAACTTCACATCAAACAAATCAACATCAACACATTTAACTTCATAATAAGCAAAAACATTTTATACTATTATTGTATTTAACATTAACCTAGGACAAACTAAAGCACACGACACAGACACGACGAACACAAAATAAACTGTTGAAAAATGAACATAACAAAAGCAACAATATATATATATATATACAAAGAGAGAGAGAGGGAGAGCAAGAAAGAGAGAGAATGCAGATGAGCTCTTGCAGACAGCCCAATGGTTGCAGTATAAATGCCGCAAAACAGGGTTTAACATAAGGTTCATTGTTATAGTTACACTTGCTGTTTAGATCCAGTCTGGTAGTCCGGTCTGGTAGCTTGTAGCGGAGGCTGTTGGTGGATCCGCTGTGCCAGAGAGGTCATGAAGCTTTACTCAGCATGGAGGCAGCAGCAGGAGTATTAAAATATAATATAACTAGACAATGCATTTCCTGAGGAAAATGCGAGTGGGAATGCTGAATAGCTTAATTGGTGAGCCCCTTGCCAAAGACATTCACCATAACCACTACACTATCTTTAGGACACACAGCTTCTTTCTCTATCTGCAAAGTATAGAGTATGCTGACTTCCTGGTCGCCCCTCCCCCCTCAATAGGTTTCCCCTCCCCCCCAGGTCAGTGAGGAGGAATATTGCACTGAGGTCAGGAAAGTTATTTATGGAAAGAAATAACATTACAAACGCTTTTAATTCACAGATCTAATACATGATTTAAGCCTCCAAACAAAGCTTAATAAATCCTCAAACGTACATGCAATTGATACAACGACTACACCGTTTGAAATACACGGCCCTTGTAAACGCATCGATATGAAATTTATGTAGATAAACTTAAAAATGTGGCCATGTCTGCGATTTAGAAAAGAGCGTCTTTGTGAGTTCTGCAGCAACATTTTTTAGATAATTTCACATGAGAGTCTATGAGACATAATTTCTGGCAGTTGCTCCAATAACTAAAACTAAAATACGTATCGCAGAATTGGTCACATTGCCATAAACCAGACAAGCATAGCTACGTTTTGATATAAAAATTGTGTATGAAAAGTAGATCTTGTGGGCGTGAGACCAATTTGTTTCCCCTTTTTGTAAAGATATTTTTAATTACAAAGATCTCCAATGTTAAGGTCACATGACAGACTCTAAATCCCCTCCATAGGATTACATTATAACCTATTGCATTTTTGTGAAAAATTCGTAAAACGTAAATTGCGTTTTCACCAAAAAATTGTAAACGATAACGATCTGAAAAGTCATAGCCGGATAGCTAAATATTTTGTGACCGCTTTAAAGTTTTTTCAGTGTCTGTAAGTGAAAGTATGAAGTAGCTGAAACTTTTGGCAGGGCATGTGAATTCAAAGGGGAAAAGGATGTTCTCATTGACTTCAATGTTAAAAAAAAGGGTCTAAAAGCTTAAAATTTATAAAAGTGTAAAAAGTAGAAAAAAACTTGAAGAAGTCCCATCATTAGCTGAACGAGACGAACATTTTTACAGTTGAATGGTCTCAATAGCTGAAAGTATGCCGAAGTTACGCAGAACCAAAAAACGTAAGGAATAATAAGATTACTAAATTTACGGATATCAATACTGGAAATGTTTATTAAAGCATTCACACTAATTAAGATTAATACATTTACGGGTATCCATACTGGGAATGCTTATTAAAGCATTCCCACTAAGTATCACACAGGCATGATTTACAAGCAGTAGTGGTAATAGTAATACGTAGCATAAAAACACTTGGGGAATACTTTACAGCATCAGTAGTGGTCATAGTAGTCAATAGTGTACCAAAAAATTGGGACACAGGTGTCTTGACTGAGCTGTAATAGTAGTAGTAGACATTGACAATACAGTGTCAAATCACTCGGGCAAGAGGTGCCATGATGAACAGCAGTCTTAATAAGAGTATATAGGGTTTGAAATAACTGCTGACATAGGTGTCTTGACTGGGCAGCAGAAGCAGCAGTAGTAGTATTAACAGTAGTAGTTGATACAGAGTCATATCACATGGGCAGGAGGTGCCATGATGAACAGCAGTAGGAATAGGAGTATATAGAGTGTCAAATAACTGCTGACATAGGTGTCTTGACTGGGCAGCAGCAGCAGCAGTAGTAGTATTAACAGTAGTAGTTGATACAGAGTCATATCACATGGGCAAGAGGTGCCATGATGAACAGCAGTAGGAATAGGAGTATATAGAGTGTCAAATAACTGCTGACATAGGTGTCTTGACTGGGCAGCAGCAGCAGCAGAAGCAGCAGTAGTAGTATTAACAGTAGTAGTTGATACAGAGTCATATCACATGGGCAGGAGGTGCCATGATGAACAGCAGTAGGAATAGGAGTATATAGAGTGTCAAATAACTGCTGACATAGGTGTCTTGACTGGGCAGCAGAAGCAGCAGTAGTAGTATTAACAGTAGTAGTTGATACAGAGTCATATCACATGGGCAGGAGGTGCCATGATGAACAGCAGTAGGAATAGGAGTATATAGAGTGTCAAATAACTGCTGACATAGGTGTCTTGACTGGGCAGCAGCAGCAGCAGAAGCAGCAGTAGTAGTATTAACAGTAGTAGTTGATACAGAGTCATATCACATGGGCAGGAGGTGCCATGATGAACAGCAGTAGGAATAGGAGTATATAGAGTGTCAAATAACTGCTGACATAGGTGTCTTGACTGGGCAGCAGAAGCAGCAGTAGTAGTATTAACAGTAGTAGTTGATACAGAGTCATATCACATGGGCAGGAGGTGCCATGATGAACAGCAGTAGGAATAGGAGTATATAGAGTGTCAAATAACTGCTGACATAGGTGTCTTGACTGGGCAGCAGCAGCAGCAGAAGCAGCAGTAGTAGTATTAACAGTAGTAGTTGATACAGAGTCATATCACATGGGCAGGAGGTGCCATGATGAACAGCAGTAGGAATAGGAGTATATAGAGTGTCAAATAACTGCTGACATAGGTGTCTTGACTGGGCAGCAGAAGCAGCAGTAGTAGTATTAACAGTAGTAGTTGATACAGAGTCATATCACATGGGCAGGAGGTGCCATGATGAACAGCAGTAGGAATAGGAGTATATAGAGTGTCAAATAACTGCTGACATAGGTGTCTTGACTGGGCAGCAGCAGCAGCAGTAGTAGTATTAACAGTAGTAGTTGATACAGAGTCATATCACATGGGCAGGAGGTGCCATGATGAACAGCAGTAGGAATAGGAGTATATAGAGTGTCAAATAACTGCTGACATAGGTGTCTTGACTGGGCAGCAGCAGCAGCAGAAGCAGCAGTAGTAGTATTAACAGTAGTAGTTGATACAGAGTCATATCACATGGGCAGGAGGTGCCATGATGAACAGCAGTAGGAATAGGAGTATATAGAGTGTCAAATAACTGCTGACATAGGTGTCTTGACTGGGCAGCAGAAGCAGCAGTAGTAGTATTAACAGTAGTAGTTGATACAGAGTCATATCACATGGGCAGGAGGTGCCATGATGAACAGCAGTAGGAATAGGAGTATATAGAGTGTCAAATAACTGCTGACATAGGTGTCTTGACTGGGCAGCAGCAGCAGCAGAAGCAGCAGTAGTAGTATTAACAGTAGTAGTTGATACAGAGTCATATCACATGGGCAGGAGGTGCCATGATGAACAGCAGTAGGAATAGGAGTATATAGAGTGTCAAATAACTGCTGACATAGGTGTCTTGACTGGGCAGCAGAAGCAGCAGTAGTAGTATTAACAGTAGTAGTTGATACAGAGTCATATCACATGGGCAGGAGGTGCCATGATGAACAGCAGTAGGAATAGGAGTATATAGAGTGTCAAATAACTGCTGACATAGGTGTCTTGACTGGGCAGCAGCAGCAGCAGTAGTAGTATTAACAGTAGTAGTTGATACAGAGTCATATCACATGGGCAGGAGGTGCCATGATGAACAGCAGTAGGAATAGGAGTATATAGAGTGTCAAATAACTGCTGACATAGGTGTCTTGACTGGGCAGCAGCAGCAGCAGAAGCAGCAGTAGTAGTATTAACAGTAGTAGTTGATACAGAGTCATATCACATGGGCAGGAGGTGCCATGATGAACAGCAGTAGGAATAGGAGTATATAGAGTGTCAAATAACTGCTGACATAGGTGTCTTGACTGGGCAGCAGCAGCAGCAGTAGTAGTATTAACAGTAGTAGTTGATACAGAGTCATATCACATGGGCAGGAGGTGCCATGATGAACAGCAGTAGGAATAGGAGTATATAGAGTGTCAAATAACTGCTGACATAGGTGTCTTGACTGGGCAGCAGCAGCAGCAGAAGCAGCAGTAGTAGTATTAACAGTAGTAGTTGATACAGAGTCATATCACATGGGCAGGAGGTGCCATGATGAACAGCAGTAGGAATAGGAGTATATAGAGTGTCAAATAACTGCTGACATAGGTGTCTTGACTGGGCAGCAGAAGCAGCAGTAGTAGTATTAACAGTAGTAGTTGATACAGAGTCATATCACATGGGCAGGAGGTGCCATGATGAACAGCAGTAGGAATAGGAGTATATAGAGTGTCAAATAACTGCTGACATAGGTGTCTTGACTGGGCAGCAGCAGCAGCAGAAGCAGCAGTAGTAGTATTAACAGTAGTAGTTGATACAGAGTCATATCACATGGGCAGGAGGTGCCATGATGAACAGCAGTAGGAATAGGAGTATATAGAGTGTCAAATAACTGCTGACATAGGTGTCTTGACTGGGCAGCAGAAGCAGCAGTAGTAGTATTAACAGTAGTAGTTGATACAGAGTCATATCACATGGGCAGGAGGTGCCATGATGAACAGCAGTAGGAATAGGAGTATATAGAGTGTCAAATAACTGCTGACATAGGTGTCTTGACTGGGCAGCAGCAGCAGCAGTAGTAGTATTAACAGTAGTAGTTGATACGGAGTCATATCACATGGGCAGGAGGTGCCA
Organism: Rana temporaria; assembly: GCF_905171775.1. Taxonomy (NCBI): domain Eukaryota; kingdom Metazoa; phylum Chordata; class Amphibia; order Anura; family Ranidae; genus Rana; species Rana temporaria. Next base: position 394,949,417 of record NC_053492.1, read on the forward strand.
TGATGAACAGCAGTAGGAATAGGAGTATATAGAGTGTCAAATAACTGCTGACATAGGTGTCTTGACTGGGCAGCAGCAGCAGCAGAAGCAGCAGTAGTAGTATTAACAGTAGTAGTTGATACAGAGTCATATCACATGGGCAGGAGGTGCCATGATGAACAGCAGTATTAATAAGAGTATATAGGGTGTGAAATAACTGCTGACATAGGTGTCTTGACTGGGCAGCAGCAGCAGCAGTAGTAGTATTAACAGTAGTAGTTGATACAGAGTCATATCACATGGGCAGGAGGTGCCATGATGAACAGCAGTAGGAATATGAGTATATAGAGTGTCAAATAACTGCTGACATAGGTGTCTTGACTGGGCAGCAGCAGCAGCAGTAGTAGTATTAACAGTAGTAGTTGATATAGAGTCATATCACATGGGCAGGAGGTGCCATGATGAACAGCAGTATTAATAAGAGTATATAGGGTGTGAAATAACTGCTGACATAGGTGTCTTGACTGATCCAGAGGAGTCATGGGAGAAAATCATGTGGTCAGATGAGACTATAATATAACTTTTTGATCATAATTTCACTAACCGTGTTCGGAGGAAGAATAATGATGAGTACCATGCCAAGAACGCCATCCCTAATGTGAAGCATGGGGGTGGTAGCATCATGCTTTGGTGGTGTTTTTCTGCACATGGGACAGGGTGACTGCACTGTATTAAGGAGAGGATGACCGTGGCCATGTATTGCGAGATTTTGGGCAACAACCTCCTTCCCTGAGTTAGAGCTTTGAAGATGGGTCGAGGCTGGGTCTTCCAACATGACAATGACCCAAAGCACACAGCCAGGATAACCAAGGATTGGCTCTGTAAGGAGCATATCAAGGTTCTGGCGTGGCCTAGCCAGTCTCCAGACCTAAACCCAATAGAGAATCTTTGGAGGGAGCTCAAACTCCGTGTTTCTCAGCGAGAGCCCAGAAACATGACTGGTGTAGAGAAGATCTGTGTGGAGGAGTGGGCCAAAATCCCTCCTCCAGTGTGTGCAAAGCTGGTGTAAAACTACAAGAAAGGTTTGACCGCTGTAATTGCAAAGAAAGCCTACTGTACCAAATATTAACATTGATTTTCTCTGATGTTAAAATAGTTATATTCAGCACTGTAAATACATCAGGTCCGGGGCTTTATCAGGGAATGCATGACAAGGGACCCTTCAGCGCCCTGAACCGACGACGGGTGCCAGAAAGTCACCGCCGATCCAGGACTCATTCATCTTTATGAATGTGAGTCTGTCCACGGAGTCTGTGGACAGACGGGTCCTCTTGTCCGTGACCACCCCACCTGCCGCGCTGAATGTCCGCTCAGATAGTACGCTGGAGGGGGGGCAAGACAATAACTCCAGCGCATACTGAGCGAGCTCGCGGCAGGTGTCCAATCTGGCAACCCAGTACTCCATGGGGTCGTCGGTGCTCATACTGTCAGAAGCACCGACGGACGCCATGTAGTCTGCCACCATGTGGGCCAGCCGCTGGTGGTGACTGCTGCTGCTGCTGGTGCTGGTACTGGGTCGCTCGGTTTGGAAGAACATCCTCATCTCTTCCATTAGGTCCCCTGCTCGGCTGCAGCTGGGTGCAGCCACCTGCTGGGTGAGATGAGGGGGGACAACTGGAGGCCGGGGAGTTGCCTGCTCCAACCGTCTGACAATGCCTGCCTGCAGTTCCTCCATCCGGTGCTGCCTCCGGCTGGCTGGGATGAACTGCTCCAGTTTCCCCTTGCACCTGGGATCCAAAAGGGTGGCCATCCAGAAATCATCCCTCGTCTTGATGGTCTTAACCCGGGGGTCCCTCCTGAGGCATCTCAGCATGTGGGCAGCCATGGGGAAGAGCACAGCCCGCTGTGACTCCTCAATGCTGGCCAGGTGAATGAGGTGCGACTCTTCATCCCTGAGGCGCTGCTGGTCAAACTCAGACATGCCCAACCCCCGGACTATCGGTGCCCCCAACACCGGCTCTCCCTCCTGACCAGGCCCTGACTCCGGGACGACACCAGCAACCACCTCCTCCTCCTCTTCATCATCATCCTCCTCCTCCTCCTCCTCGTCCTGGCCCTGGTCTCGGTGGAGCATTGCTGACTCCTCCTGCTCCACCAAGGCACTCTCCCCAGCCTCGAGCAGGCGATCTAGTGTCCTCTCCAGCATGAACACTATTGGCAGCACGCTATTGAGGCCGATTTGCTCACTGCTGACCATCTTGGTCGCCTGCTCGAAGGAGGACAACACTTGGCAGACCTGGTTTATCTGCCCCCACTCCGCACAGGCGATGAAAGGGAGTTGTGGTGAAGTCCTCTCAGTGCCTAGTTCCATCAGGTACTCCCTCACCGCCCTTTGCTGCTCCCACAACCTCTTCAGCATGTGGAGGGTGGAGTTCCACCGCGTCACACTGTCCACAATCAGCCTGTGAAGGGGCAGATTGTACTCCCGCTGCAACTTGGACAGGGACGCGGTAGCGGTTGGGGAGCGCCTGAAGTGGCTGGCAATCCTACGCGCCTTTGCCACAATGTCACTCAACCCTGGATAAGTGCGCAGGAACTTCTGCACCACCAGGTTGAGGACATGTGCCAGACAGGGCACGTGGGTCAGACTGCCAGCACTAAGGGCGGCGAGTAGGTTGCTGCCGTTATCGCAGACAACCATACCTGCCTGGAGCCTTCGGGGTGTCAGCCACTTCTGGACCTGAGCCTGAAGTGCTTTCAGCACTTCTTCTCCAGTGTGTCTCCGGTCCCCTAAACTAACAAGCTGGAGCACGGCCTGACAGCGCACGTGCCCCACACTTGAGTAGCTACGGGGGCGCTTGCTGGGAGGCTCAGCAGCTGCGGAGACAGTGGCTTGAGGGAGACCAGCAGTTCTCCCCTGGACACCCCGGGGCGGCACCACAAGATCGGTTGCCGCCGATCCCTCACCGACGCCTCGGAGGGAAACCCAATGGGCCGTGAAGCTGATGTAGCGCCCCTGCCCATGCCTGCTGGTCCAGCCATCCATTGTCAGATGAACCCTGTCGCTGACAGCGTGATCCAGCGACAGGGTTACATTCTGCACAATGTGCTGGTGTAGGGCAGGGATACCAGTCCTGGCAAAGAAATGGCGGCTGGGGACACGCCATTGGGGTTGGGCCTGCTCCAACATCTGCCTGATGGGGTTGCTGTCAACTATGTTGAAGGGCAGCAGATGTTGGGCAATAACCCTTGCCAGGAGCCCATTGAGGGAACGCACACGTCGGTCTCCAGGGGGGAAGGGAGTGGTGCGGTCAAAGGCGTCTGAAATCGACGCCTGGCGCCGGACGGCAGTGCGGGACACAGACGTGGAGGGTGCTGTGGAAGTAGAGGTCTGGCTGCCGGTACCAGTACCTCTACTAGAGGGAGCGGGGGGGCATGACCTGCTGGAAAGAGATGAAGATGTGGCAGGGGCTGCTGTACCCTGCTCACTTGTGGTGGTGGCGCTGCTACCACCACCACGCTTCATCTCGTCATACACCGCCCAGTGGTTTATCCTCAGGTGCTGGTTCAGGGCTGTGGTACCCACCCGAGCCAAACACTTCCCTCTCTTCACCCTCACTTTACAAATCCGGCAGATGGCCACGGTAGGGTTGTCTGCCACCAGGGTAAAGTAATTCCAGACAGGTGACTTCAGCACCGCCCTCCTGTCAGATGGGGTGACGCTTACTTGCACCTGCTGGGACTCGGTGCGCACAGGTGGAGCTGCCTGCTGCTGCTGCTGCTGCTGCTCCTCCTCCTGACACCTCCTGCTGCCATCACCAGTGGAGACCCTGACGATGGTCTCCCTGGTGGTGACCTGGCGCACCGTTTCACCAGGGTGCCTACCTTCCCCGTCGTCACTGACGTAGTGAGCCGACGCGTCAGATGGCAACCATGATGGGTCACCCTCTTCGCCCCCAGAGATGTCAGACCAAGGGCTGAAATGTGTTGGTCTGAGGGAACCAACTGACATGGAGCCTCTAGCCTGGCTCCGCTGTCCCCTCACCCACGCCTGGGTCTGACTAGGTGCTGCTGTTTCCTGCACCAAAACAGCAGCACCAGTTTGAAGGGATGTCTCTGGGATACTGCCAGCAGGTATCCCATCCTCCTCATCCATCCCTTCAAAAAGGTCCTGACCATCAGGACAGAGCTGGAGGTCTGCCTGATGCATGGCCTCCCCCAAGAGATCCCTCTCACTGTCGCTGTCGAACAGTAAGATGCTGGACTCTTGGGGGCTGGGGGGGCGTACTACAGGCACCGGAGTAATGGTGGTACTACTGTGAGTCGGGACCGACGACTCAGTGGCACTGCTGTGCCCCATGTAGTCCACCACTACTTCAGCCTGAGATGGCAATATCGGGCGGCTGCCCGATGGGAAGAACTCCCGGATCAGGCGTACTCCCCTTGCACCCGATCCTCTACCACTAGTAGGGGCAGGAGAGGTACCCCGTGCTGGCAGCGATCCAGCACTGGGAGTAACTCCCCTACCCCTGCTGCCACGGCCACGGATGCCGCTCATTATTGCTGATATGTGTGTGGGGGGGGTAAACTTTATTGGGGGGGGAAATGTGAACAAAATGTGTTTTTGTGTATTTTTTACAAGACAGGCACGCAGACAAAGACGTACACAGACAGCTACTAAACTATAAGAAAAGTAGTACACCAAAGACAAGGACTACAAAATTAAAGAAAAAAAAAAAGCACTAAACAAACACTAACTTTTTTTTTTTTTTTTTTTTTTTTTTTTTAAACACAAAACACAGACACTAAACACACACTAAGCTAAGCTAGATGAAATAAATGTACACTAACAGTGTGTACACTTACTACACAAAATTTAACTAAACTGAACACAAAACTTAGCTTTTAGAAAAGCTCTTTAGGAAAAACTAAACAAAATGTGAACTGAGAATGCCTAGCAAATATCACTGAACAGCGAACCTGCAAGATCTAACAGTAACACAAGATGAACAAAACTTAGCTTTTAGAAAAGCTCTTTTAGAAAGCTCAGCAAAATGTGTTCTGAAATCTCTAGCAAATATCACTGAACAGCGAGGATTGCAGGATCAAACAGTAACACAAATGAACAAAACAGCACAAAACAGCACAAAACAGCACAAAACGTAGCTTTGAAAAAAGCTCTTGGGTCTATTGCTTTGAAAAAAGCAGTTGATATACTGGAAAAGATCCACTGGAATCACTAAATAGCAATGCTGGTGATGATCTAAATCAATCAGGAACAAAGACACAGGAAACCAGGAACACAGAAACAGCCTCCACACTCTCTAGCCAGCTTCTGAATCTGCAATGAAATGGTGCTGGGAGTGAGCTTATATAATGTCCATGCAGGCAGGTTCCTATTGGTTGCTAACCTCTGACGAGTGTGGAAGGAGAACTCTGATTGGCTCTGATGCAAAAGGGCGGAGCAAATAATCGTGCAATATTCCTATTGCCGAATATTCGCATTGCGAATATTCGGCAATATAAAATGATCGCTTCAGCTACTCGGCCCAATGGCTCTAATCATACCAGCAATGCTTTTAGACGTCTATGGAGATCACTAGGATGTGATCTGTTTTAAAAATGAAACTGTAAAAATCGCTCTGATGCGGAAGATCGGGGCGAGGAAAGTAATCGCGCGATATTGCGTTTGCCGAATAATCGCATTGCGATCTTTCTGGAAAATTCAATGAACGCTTCAGCTACTCGGCCCAGGGTCTCTAATGATACCAGCAATGCTTTTAGACGTCGATGGAGATATCTAGGATGTGATCTGTTTTAAAAAAAAAATTGTAAAAAATCGAATATTCGGAATTGCGAATATTCACCGCGAATTTCGAAATATAGCGCGATTTCTCGAATATGCTATATTCGAGTCGAATATTCGCAATGCGAATATTCGTGAGCAACACTACTAGGCAGAGACATGGTCCATAACTAGTCAAGATATCAATTCAGACAACAAGCAGAGACATGGTCATTAAACAGACAAGAGGTCAATCCAGACAGAAGACAGAGACATGATCAGTAAACATACAACAAATCAATTCAGTCGAGTAGTAGAAGAAGTTATCAATAAGAGGAAGGGCTTGACCCAGGCAGAAGGCAGAAATGTATTGGCAGATAGTGAGTCACATGGCAAAAACTATTACACGCCCCAGTCACAGGGCTCGTGAGGTTTAAATCAGGCACCAAGAGAATACATGCCAGTATAAAGCAAGCAGAAAGGACCAATCTGCAAACTGTAGTAAAGTAGTAGAAAAGGTTCAGTAATCCTCTTTTGTTGTTTTTACTACACTGTTTATATCTGTTTGGGAGCTGTGTTTCACTGCATAGTAATCCTATATCCAAGCCTTATGCCGATTTACAAACAAAACAACATACATTACTCACATGAAAACACTGAAAATACCCTATCCACATAGGGCTGAAGCCACATGATTGGTTATTGCATGAGCTCTTGAGATCATGGAAGTTATATGACAGCCCAGTGATAAGGATAATATAGAGCAAAGGACCATGCTGGTGTGTAATCTCCAAGGTTTAAAAAGGTCTAGGTTTCTTTCCCTCTGGAGTTAAAAAAAAGTCAAGCTTCATTTTCAAGAACTCTTTGATAAGGAGATCAAAGACATTTAAACATAGTTATTAATCATTTGGTCTATCTGTTCTGGAAAGTTTGGTTAATTGGCATCTTTCTGAAAGTCTTGGACCCCAAAAGAAAGAACAGCACTCAGAATGTCCAGCTGGTCAGAAAGATAATTAAGCAGTATACGATAAATAGTATTTGAAAGGTAAATACAATTCCAGAGGGACATGCACAGAGTTCTGTCCAGACAGCACTGCAGAGACATAGTTCATAAATTGGCACAAGATCAGGCAGCAGGCAGAGTTGTGTTCAGTAAAGAGGCAAATGGTCTATTAAGGCAGCAGGCAGAGAAGTGGTCATTAAACATGTTGGCGAGGCCATGATTACCCATAGCTACTACTCTCCTTCTGCCAATTCCTGCTGATTTAACCTCTGTTCCTGTTCATGCACCCATTTGAATAACTTCATACCTTGTAACAATTAAAATACTTTTCCGAAACTTTTGCAGCATTACAGTCTCATGTGCAAAACATGTTTTTTTTTCTCTATGGCTGCCCAGGCATATCTAATAAGCTATTAGTTTATAATTAGCAAAGTCCTTGGTGAGGTAGATTCCCATGTGGGCAGTTCTCAGGATGCTGCAGGTTTTTATCTTCTTAGATTAACTTTTCACTCCTTTCCCATGCAGTCCCTGTGCTCTCTGAGCCCATCCTTTCTCCCTTATTATATCCACAACGAGGTGGAAGGCAGAGCCCAAAAAAGCCTGGGAAAATGCAGAACCCACCCATGTTAACCCTTCCCCACCTTTTAGCTCAGAAACTATCTATAGAATAAGTGCCCCTAGTAAACACCTGCCTACAAACAGACAAGAGGTCAGTCCAGAAGTTCAGACAACTGGCAGAAGAAGTGGTTATTAACAGGCAGGGGTCAGTTTGGGCAGCAACATGGTCAAAATACAGGCAAGGGTCGACACTCAGGCAGATCAAATACAGGCAATGGCAGCTAGTGAGGCATGTGGGAAAAGGAATATGACTTATGAGGTATAAATCAGGCACCAATAGACTACAGACCAGAGGGAGGCAAGTGGGGTGGAGTAATCCTGGTGTCCTTGCAACAGGAAACCAGGAGGCTGTGACAATGACCTTTGCTAGAATACAGGAAGCTGTGGCCAGTGTGAACAGAGAGTACTCCATGGTGCGGCCACATTGCCCAGTTAATAGGACTCTGTGGAGTGTGTCCTGTAGCGTCAGCAGAAGGGTGTCAGGAAGTGAGCTGATTAGCATGGGACTCAGCAGGGGAGGAGTTCCAGACAAGGTAAGTCTTTACACTCAGGATCCTTTTCATGTTTACTAGGCTATGTTTAATTGCCTTACTGAAAAAAGCAGCCTATTATTTATGAAGCTTAGATTCAGTCAGAAGAATGAGTAATCTTAATTTTCTCTCTTTCTCTCTATCTGTTCAGATGGGGGTGTATGGAGTTTTTATTAGTGAGAAATTATTAAATGTTAAAAAAATAAAGATTATATAAAAATAATTAACAAAAACATAAAATTAATTAATAAAAATAAAAATATTTTTTTTGCTCCTGTTTTCTCCAGATTTCATTGTCATGGTTATTCAGTAATGTTTGTCTGTCAGCTTACCTCTCCTCCATGTGTTCAGCTTTAGAGGCCAGCCACTCTCACCTGTCTGCTTAAGTATTCTCTCCTCTAGCTCCACCCCAGGCCCTATCAGGGAACTCTATATTAACCTGTGCACTGCAAGCCAGCCGTGCTGATCAACATTGTTTGTTAGCTATTGTGTGTTTGGTTTCCTGCTTGCCGTGTGCTCTACGTCTGTCTCTGTCTTACCGATCTTGGCTTGTTCTCGACTATCCCTGCCTGCTTGTGACCCTGACCTTTTGGTGTGTTCTAAGTTTATCCTTGTCTGCTAGTCACTCCGACCTTTGGCTTATCCCCTTACTATCTCTTGTTATCCTGGTCTGCTGCTTCCTCTCTATCCTCCTGTAGCCTACTGTGAGCGAGAGCTGGGAAACTCTGGGGGCCGCGACCTGGAGCCAGTTGCAGCCCAGTCCATCCTCACCACTAGAGGCACTGGGGAACACCTACTGGCTCTTAGACTCTGCACCCTGGGGAATCTCATGCTCTAACTTCCAGTGGGATCTGTGTTGGTGCTCCAGTGGACCTGCCTAGTTCCGTTTCTCCGTAAATTCGAGCAAAATGCTTGGCTTGGATGAAGCTGCCCCTTTCAGCGACGGGAAGGGCAAATTCAATTAAGATTGTTTGGGCCCCACAGCTCCTATACATTTTCCATAATACCCCAATTTGTATACCACATAAACTCAAATAGATGCCCAGTTCAGGGACTTGATTTGGGGCTATAAAGATCAGGGGGGCATGGCAGTTCCACATGCCCGCTATTACTTTGTGGCCTCCCAGATCCAACACCTTGGTAACTGGGGAGAGGCAGATGTGGGCGATTCAATTAGGTCATTGTTAGTCCCCTGTGGGTCTGAGCTTCCCATTCTATCCCACTTAGAGGCAGGATTTACTAATTTATCACACATCCTCCCTACCATAGATCTGTTGAACTCCCTGTGGAAATATACTAGGTCTATTCTGAAAGTTAGGTGTGCGTGTTCATTTACACCCATCTGGAGAAATACTTACTTTAAAGAACTTTTTACAGATTTTCGCTCATGGGAAGAGGCAGGGATTCACTACATTTCCCAGTTATTTACAGGGACGACTTTTAAATCATTTGCTGACCTTAGAGAAGAGTTCTCTCTTGACAGGACACAATTTTATAGATACCTACAGCTGAGACATGCCATACAGATTGAGAGCAGGCTGGCTCCTCTTGTGATGATAATACATCCCTTACTTAATGATGTACTGTTGACAGAAGACACAAAGGGTATGATTTCAAGGATATACGCTAGACTGCTTAATTCCATGCATGACACATCCACCCTACCGTGTAGAAAAAGATGTGAAAGGGATTTTTGACCTATTGATGGAGAAACATGGGAGCTGTGTCTCACCTCCGCCCAATTGGTGTCGGTATCTGCGGCACATAGGCTTTTGCATCTATTCCTATTACATAGGGTGTATAGAACTCCATCCCACTTACATAAATGGGGCATTAGAGATTCCCCATTGTGTCCAAACTGTAGTGCACATGAAGGAGATTTGCTGCATATGATGTGGAAATGCCCGAAGCATTTTAGGTATTGGCAATACATTATCTCTACCATTTCCCAAGCTTATCAGTTTCCTGTACCACATGACCCAGTCATGTGCATACTGGGTGCTTTGGAGGTGCCTTCACTCTCGCCTAATGGCCATACCACTGTTTTGCGTTTGTTATACGTCGCCCGGAAAGCTATTGCGAGATTGTGGATAACTCCTAGGGTGCGAAGTGGGGGACAGTGGGTAAAGATGGTCAATAGATTTCTAATACGGGAAAAGCTCACTTACGAACATGGAAATGTCCTTAAAATGTTTTATTCAATTTGGCAACCCTGGCTTGACACTCCTGGGTTGGGTCCTGCTCAACTGGTGATGGATAGACCTCTGCAAGTGTAATGAGGTGTATTCAGGGACATGGTCAGGAAATACTATATTACTGTCTGACTCCGTTTGTGTTGATTTTGATGAGGTCATGGTGTAATTTTCTAAATAATAAGTGAGTTTATTAATAGATGTATGTTACATGCGACCAGTAGGGTGGCGTATATTTGTTTTTTATAGGTTATATCCACTATCGTACAGATGCTTTTTCTATTACTGTTGATGATCCAGGAATGGTAGTCAAGTTTATTGCACTTTAAGGTATTATTAGTGATATAATGCAGCACTGTCTTCTGAACTACTTGAGCTTTCATACAGGCGGGTGTTATTCTGTAATTTCCCTTGTGTCATGGTTAAGAAATGCATATGCTGTACCTGTACTTCTTGCTGCATGAGTAATGTGTCATACGTTATGTTTGCTATGTTTTTCAATAAACGTTTTCTTTTGATAAAAAAATATATATATATATAGAAAGCCAAGACCAGTACAGTAATTTACTGGCAGATCCTAGATGAAACATAACAATATACTTTAAAACACCATAAGCAATCTGCAGTGGTAATCCAAATTGTATTTTACTATTTTACCTATTCTGGACAGCTTATCTTATTAGTATGTGTGTTTCACTTCATATTCATGTTACTCCTGATTTAAGTGTGACACGACAATAACATGCTTACATGAAAACAATGAAACAAAAAACACTATCTGCCTGGCACTGAAGCCATGCTGATTGGATCTTGGAAGTCATATAGGTTTATGAAAGTCATATAACAGCCCAGTGATGGAGATATTACAGAGCAGAAGACCATACTTGCGTGTAATCTCTTGTGTCATATTTGAACAGCACTCAGCACCCATAAAACCCAGGGTTTAAAAAGGTCTAGGTTTCTTTTTTCCTTTTTGTTTCTGGAGTTTAAAAAGTCAGGCTTCATTTTCGAGAAGTCTTTGATAAGCAAATCAGAGACATTTAAACATCTGAAAAGCAATGAATCATTTGGTCTAGCTATTCTGAAAAGATCGGGTTAATCAACATCTTTCTGGCAGCAAAATTGCAGTTTTGGACCCCAGAAGAAAGAACAGCACTCAGTATGTCTAGCTGGTCAGAGTGATTGATAAGCAGACATTTAACAACAGTATTTGAAAGGCATATACAATTCCAGAGCAGATGCTTCTTTTTCAGCATACATGAATTACTACTGTTCATTTGGTGGGCATTATGCCTGGGTAATTCCATAAAATCTTAATTAAAAAGAATGTCAGTGTAGAATGGCATGAGATAAAAAAAATGTCATTTATGAACACTGCGCTAGTTGTTTCAAATAGTATTTTACTGAGTAATGCATACATTCACTGTTTTTTAATGTACAGTACAGGTTACAGATTGAGGTAATGATTAAGAAATTACAAAAATCAAAGCAATGCAGAATGAGGCTTTGGTCATGATTTCAAAGGGAGGAAGGCTATAAAACAGAATTACTAGCTATGTTTCCTAGATGTTGAATGCCAGTGGGTTAGGAAGGCTGATTGTCTTGGAATGAAGGTATTGATTACAGTGAAGATGGGAACAAATATAGATTTATATGCAAGTTTTTAAATCTGAACTTCGTGAAACTGAACTTCTTCGTACTAACATAGCAAAAATATTTTTTAAATGCTTTTCTCTGCTTTGAAGATGTTTTACTTTTTATACCCCTTAACATCATCACAGGGTCTGCTAGATTCTCCCACTGGCAACACCTGGTGGAAGAGATTGGCAGAGTATCAATTTATAGGGAGCAGGCACTACTGAGCAGGCTGCATTAACATGCAGATCCCTGAATGTTTTGCCTACTTGTGACAATGGCACCATGGCAATGACACTATTTGTAATACAAAGGACTACAGGGGATCATTGACTGCCAGGCCAGTGAGGAAGGGAATGGGTAATGTTGCACATCTTGAAAGTTACTCAGTGACCATGAGCTGATCTGCAAGTTTACAAATAGGCTCTGTGAAGCTTAGAAGGGACATGGGAAAATTAAAGTGGAATTCCAACTAGATCTAACTATGCTTAAATTTGCTCCCAACTGCTCCCATGCCTTTCCTAACTTCTATACTTACTGCCCTGTAGAAGAAAGACACTTACTCTAACCTATAGTCATGGTGGTCTGATCACGTGATCTCCCCAGCAGCCAAATTCAAGGGAGAGGAGAGAGTACTGACATCAAAAACTTGTTGATGACAAATTATTTTTAGGATTGTTTAGCTTTAGTAGGATTAGGAATGAGCTCAGGAAGGTTCAGGAGGATTTAACCCAAGCTCTAGCTGTAGAGGTTTGCAGAGTCGGTAAACTAAATGACTAAATTTAGCCTGTTTGCCGATGCCAAACCTTTAGTTGTGGTATCCACTAAATGGCTTGTTTCACATAGTTAACAAGCCATTGGGTATCTCAGGTGGCATTATTGACCAAATATGGTCATGACCATATTTGATTAATAAATTCAGGCAGCATTTGGTCATTGACATCAGACACCATCACCAGTAAGTTTATTTAGATTGCACAGCCGACTTGGGTGCTGTCAGATGGGATGAGAGATCATCGGGAGCATGATCCAATAAAAAAATTGCATCTTGATTGCTCAACAGATACTGCTGGCCAGTAAGGCCTCGTACACACGATCGGTTAACCAGAGGACAACGGTCTGAAGGACCGTTTTCATCGGTCAAAACTGATTGTGTGTGGGCCCCATAGGTTATTTAACCATAGGTTAAAAAAAAGCCAACTTGCTTTAAAATGTAACCGATGGATTGGTAACTGATAGGTCAAAACCGATCGTTAGTAGGCACAACCATAGGTTAAAAAGCCACGCAAGCTTAGAATCAAGTCGACGCATGCTTGGAAGCATTAAACTTTGTTTTTTTCAGCACGTCATTGTGTTTTACGTCACCGCGTTCTGACACAATCATTTTTTTAACCGATGGTGTGTAGGCGCGATGGACCATCAGTCAGCTTCATCGGTTAACTTATGAGAACGGTCCTTCAGACCGTTCTCATCGGATGGACTGATTGTGTGTACGAGGCTTAACTCTCCTGATTCAGCAATTAACTTCCCAGCACAGATTCACACAGGAAAGTTATGCTTTGAGTCCATTCAAGGTTGTTGTTTTAACTAAACCTGATGAAAATGTTTTTCTGATCCCTTTAATGTGTTGGCTGTTTTTTTAGTGCAAACTAATAAATTAATCTTGACTTTAATCTTTTAGTCTGGTGCTCTTTCCATTTGTTTATGTTTTTATTGGGAGCTGGATTGTCATGCATGGGTCTTCTAGTTTTTGTTAGCAGGTCATCGATTGTCATGATCAATCATTGCTTTACATCCCTAATTAATGTAAATGATAATAGATTTACACAGTGGGACTTAAAAAAAAAAAAAGGATTTTATGTATGATGTGTCCATTTACTTACCATGTATGTACCTCTTACTCATTCAGATGAAGGGGGGAAATATCTAGGGGTCTCCTAGTGTAAATGGGGCCTCCAGATTTTGAGAAGCCCCCTGCACACAACCAAGGGGTCAAGGCTATAGGGAAGAGGCCCTCCCATCTCCCTGGCAGGGTACACTACCAATGTTGCAGGCATGTGGCCTTTTATGATTTGGGGGGAAGCTGCATGCTTGCTGCTCTCCCCCTCACCTGCTGGATAAGGGTCTGGTATGGATTTTGGAATGGGTCAGACATCATTTTTTCTGTGCCAGACTCCCCCTTAAATCCATACAAACCCCAAAGAAATATAATGGTCTAGTACAGATTTTGGTTTAAATGGCATTTAAAACCTAATCCAGTCCTGTAGCAAGAATCTGGATATTGAGGAGAATCCCCCTACCAATTTGAATAAAGCGATTAGGAAATATAATTTAGTGGCATTTTTTTTTTGTACATGTCATTTTTTCTTTACTACATAGCACAAGTTCACTACTTCTCGTGAAGCTTTAAGCATCTCACATGCATGTTATTTGAAAATAATTGCATATTTTTAATGTTGCTCTTTAAGTTGCATTAAAAGACCAGTTCCCCACTGAACAATTTTTTGTCTTATTGTCTTTGCATTGCTAAATGTCCCCCATGGCATTGCCCTGCTTCTCCTTTTACCCTAAAGCTTGTAAACTGACTTTAACCACTTAAGGACCGAGCCTGTTTTTCAGACTCAGGGTTTACAGGTTTAAAACAGTTTTTTTTGCTAGAAAATTACTTAGAACCCCCAAACATTATATCTTATTTTTTCTAACACCCTAGAGAATAAAAGGGCAGTCATTGCAATACTTTTTGTCACACCGTATTTGCGCAGTGGTCTTACAAGCGCACTTTTTTGGGAAAAAAAATCACTTTTTTTAATTAAAAAATAAGACAACAGTAAAGTTAGTCCAATTTTTTTTATATTGTGAAAGATATTGTTACGCCGAGTAAAATGATACCCAACATGTCACACTTCAAAATTGCGCCCGCTCGTGGAATGGCGTCAAACTTTTACCCTTAAAAATCTCCATAGGCGACGTTTAAAAAATTCTACAGGTTGCATCTTTTGAGTTACAGAGGAGGTCTAGGGCTAGAATTATTGCTCTCGCTCTAACGATTGCAGTGATACCTCACATGTGTGGTTTCAACACCGTTTTCATATGCGGGCGCTACTCAAGGTTGCATTCGCTTCTGCACGCAAGCTTGTCAGGACGGGGTACTTTAAAAAAAAATTTTTTTCTTATTTATTGTACTTAATATTATTTACACAGTTTTTTTTAAAAAAAATTGGTCACTTGTATTCCTATTACAAGGAATGTAAACATTCCTTGTAGTAGAAAAAAGCATGACAGGCCCTCTTAAATAGGAGATCTGGGGTCAAAAAGACACTAAAATGCAATAAAAAAAATGGCATTTGAAAAAACGACAACAAAAAAATTTGCCTTTAAGACGTTTTGACGTCGCTTCCGCCCTGCAATGGTATGGAGACTGGTGAGGGACATCTTGCCCTCACTCGTATCCATACCACAGAGAAAGAAGGACCCGATCGCCTCCGTCGCTACCGACGGCTTCGATAAGTGGCAGAGGGCGCGGGAGAGCGGCGGGAGGGGCGCCCTCTCTCGCCACCGATAACAGTGATCTCGCAGTGAATCCGCCACGGAGACCGCCATTATAGTTTACAGCACCACCGCCTGAAGAGATGGATATCTTGGTTGTGGCAGCAGCTGCAGCAGTTACCGAGATATCCCTCTTCAAAAAGGGGGCGTATATAGCCGTGCTGCGGGGCTTAAGTGGTTAAGTTGCATTAAAAGACCAGTTCCCCACTGAACAATTTTTTTTCTTTGCATTGATAAACGTCCCCCATGGCATTGCCCTGCTTCTCCTTTTTCCCTAAAGCTTGTAAACTGACCTTAAAAAAGGCCAGCAAATACTTCATTGGAGTTTGGGTACTATGTTCAGGATTTGCAGATTTTTTTTAATTGTTTGGCGATGATCCAGCAAACAAAATTTTGTTTAGTTCACTTCCCACTACTTAGAATACTTGTAGATCCTCTTTCAGTTATTGCTATGTTCACATATTCTCAGGGGAGGGCTGGCAGCCTTAGGCCTGGGGGGCAGCCTTGGGCCTGGGGGGGCAAGTCCAGTCAAGTGGCCCATAGAGCGTGGAAAAGGATGGATCAAGGAAAATAGTCTAAGATTTTTCATGATCACAAGAGTCCGCACAGAGCCTCCACTTACATCAAAGTCTGCACAGAGGCCCCCCTTACATCTGAGTCCGCACAGAGGCCCCCCTTACATCAGAGTCCGCACAGAGCCTGCTGTTACATCAGAGTCCGCACAGAGCCTCCCCTTACATCAGAGTCTGCACAGAGGCCCCCCTTACATCAGATCCCGCACATAGGCCCCCCTTTCATTAGAGTCCGCAATAAGGCTCCCCTTACATTAGAGTCCGCACAGAGCCTCCCCTTACATCAGAGTCTGCACAGACCCCATATACATCAGAGTCTGCACAGACCCCATATACATCAGATCTGATGTAAGGGGTGTTCTGGGAAACTTGATTTAAGGGTGCATGCTGTGGACTATTGTGTAAAGAGGGTCTCTGCTCACCAAAGCCTGCCCCCTCCCCTTTAGCAAAGTCCAAAGAGCACCCCTTTTTATACACTAGGAGGCAGGAGAGACTAGAAAGGGTGAGCTTACCAGGATGGAGGCTGAGGCGCAGGCAGGCTGTCTGATGTTTTTTTGGGTTCAAACTTCCTGTCCAGTGCCCACACATGCCCAGGGAGTGTGGGCAGAGCAGACTCAGAAGGAGGAGGAGCAGATGAGCTCTATCTCTCCTTGTGTCTGTGCAGAGAGAGAAGGGGATGTCAGCGATGGTGTGTGCTGAGGCTGAGCTATGTGTGAGACGAGACATAGCTCAGCTCTGCAGCCATCTACCTCGGAGCTGGCACAGGCACGGCTGCACAGTGGGAGGTGACCTGTGTTAACAGAGCTCCAGCAGGCATATTCCTGCTCTTCAAAAACATTTGGTAGTGGCGGCCGGTGGCCGTGCATAGTGTCACCAGCCCGGGGGGAGATTTTCACTCTGCCCCCCCTGCCAGCCCTCCCCTGCATAGTCTAGTCTTGTGTTATGTAAGTGTGACCTGTAAACTACTCTGTCATTAAATAGTAAATAATAATTGCTCCCTATATAGAGTAAAATTAAAGGAAACTTCAGAATGAAATACACTTCTGGGAGTGTTGGATCCTTGTTCCTGATGCTGCTCTATGGTTCAATCAATGGGCCCCTTCATGCTTATTGTGTCCTGTAGTGATGTAGAGGGCAATGGATCACACTGAGTGCAGCAAAAGCCCAGGGTTCTGACTCATCTGAAGTGTGTTGGATTCTAAAGATTTCATAGGTGGTGGATTCTCTTCATTACAATAGAAAATCAACACTGTGTGCATCAAAAGAGAATATAATTTGCTATTTTTCTTTTAATTAAATACTTTAGCTTACATTTTTATTTTAGCAACAGAATTACTTTAATAAACCAGAGATAGCGCATGCGCGGGTTCCCGAGGACGGAGGTGTTCTGAAGGAGCTCCGCACCCCCCCCCCCGGCCAACAACAGCTATTATCAGCGCAGGCAGCGGCTCTCCGACACCGGGAACAGGACGATCGGTGTCCCGTGGCGGTAATGAACAGGAGGGTGAGGGGACAACCCAGGAAAGGCCAGAAATTTCAGGCTAAGCCCCACGGAACGGGGCCTTCCCCTGGTCACAAGCCGCAATCCAAGATGGCGCCGAGCCGCATCAATACACGAGGCAGCCAGGCCTCCAGGACACAGAGATCTCAGCAGGAGGAAGAGGAGATCCTGGCTGACCATCCCAGGGATCCCTTCTCCTCTCAGTCGTCGGGAGAACAAGAGGCTGAGCTGCAGGGTGAGTCTTTCTCACAGACCCAATCCCCTGCCACATATAGAGGCATGCAGGACATAGCTGATTCACCTATGTCATCCATGGACAGAAATATGGCAGAGCTGACAGAGGCTGTGTTTAGCCAATCTAGCCTAAATGCTCTGACACCTCAACCACCAGCATATTCTGGGGACGCAGTTCTGCTAGCTCGCTTCTCAGCAATGCTGCAACAGGAGCTGTCTAAAGCCTGCACTTTGATTACCACAGACCTCAAAAGAGACATCCATGGCTTGGGAGAGCGATTTGAGATAATAGAAACTAAAGTGGACAGTACTGTCAGAAAGGTTAACCAAAACTCAAATATGATTGCTGACCTTCAAGATAGGTTGGAGGAGGCCTATACTAAGATCAAAGATTTGGAGAACCGTTCTCGCAGGGAGAATGTGCGCATACGTGGCCTCCCAGAAAATCACACCGACTTGGAAGGAGCCATGAGGGATTTGATGAAAGAACTGATCCCTGACATCAAAGCGCATCATATGGAAATTGACCGCATTCAACGGGCCCTAACGGCCCCAAGGAAGGACGGCCTCCCGCGTGATATTATAGTCAAGCTGCACTACTACAGTATCAAGGAAAGGCTGATGTTGGCAGCTCGCAATAGACCGGATCTGTCCCTGTTTGGGGCTCAGATTCAACTCTTCACTGACCTAGCTCCTTCAACGGTGCAAAAACGCAGGAGCCTGAAACCTTTTCTGCAGCAGCTTGTTCGTAAACAGATAAAATACCGCTGGGCTTTCCCCTTTCGGCTGTTGTTCTCATATCAGGGACGATCCCATTCCTTCACAAAGTTTTCAGAGGGAGAAGATCTTTTACTGGGTCTTGGTATCATCACTCAGGATTCAAACGCCTCCGCCTCACGTCAGGAACATCGACCCGTCTCTCCGCTGTGGCAAAACCGTCGAAATTCGCAGAAGGCTGAATCTCCTCAGACGACCTGAATGCGGACGTATCTACCCCCTCGGTCGGGGTGAGCAGATGCCTTTTCCTATTGACTGAACTTTAGTCCACTGATGGCCATGGCCCGGACTTAGTCACCCTGACAGCGCATGAAGCGCACAGTTCAAGTTCTACCCAGACCGTTACATTAAAGATTTTTGATTTTTGATTTCAGGTTTTGTGAGGAAGACAGAGGAGAGAGAAACAGTTTTACTTTTTTTTTTTCTTTTATTCTCTTGTTCCTTGCCATTTTTACACGTACACATTGCTGTTCGGGTTCAATTGCATTAGAAAAATGTTCCATATTTTTTATATCTTATTGACCTGCGTTTTTGGCTTTAGTAGGTTGGTTCGGGGAGGCTATCCATGCCACCCAGTTGCGAGACTACTTCTCCTCTTCGGAGGAGGGTACCCTTGCTAATACAAATCCGGATGTTGTATCCGGTTGGGGCTACTCCCCATAATGTTGTATTCTATCTCAGGTCGCCTGTAAATAGTTTTACAGGCTTTTGGTCGAATGTATGTGTTTTGCTCTTTTACCTATATTTCTTCTTCTCTTTCCCCTATGGCTCTACCCTTCTCCCCCCGAGTTCCGGCTCCGTGCTCCACTGTGCCCGCTTGGTCCGGATCCCAGATCGTGCCGAAGTTACGTCTTGGTGAGGCCTCATATTTGTTATGGTTGACACAAGGTAAGAGTGATCTGCCCTACCACGATGGCTAGTAGTTTGTAGTACATGGTTTTAATTCCCCCATTAAAAGAACTAAGGCCTTTCAATTCTATCATAAACAGAAAGCAGATGTCCTCTTGTTGCAGGAGACCTATTTCTCTAAATCTTCGGCCCCTACAGTAGGTACCTAAATGTAAAATACCCACAATTTTATTTGGCTAGCGGACCCACCAAACGGGGAGGGGTGGCGATCTGGTTATCTAAGCGGACTCCCTTCACTCCCCTCACAGTGGTAAGAGATAGGGGAGGAAGATATGTTATGGTGGCTGGTCGCCTCCATGACCAGTTGGTCTCCTTTATATCCTATTATGCCTCAAATACGGGACAGATGGAATCCTTCAGCAAAATGCTCAGAATTTTGATGCCTAAGATACTGGGACAGGTGATTATGGGAGGGGACAGCAATATCCCGCTAGACAGAATAATGGACAAATCTGACCCAGCCAGACCGATTCTCAGAAGACCACCGACCGGTAGCAGTAAGGTTGCGCGTTTACTCCATTTATATGATTTGATTCACGCCTGGAGGGAATGTAATCCCACAGTTAGAGACTATACACACTTCTCCCAGGTGCACCACCATCTCCATCTCGGATTAACCATATTCTAGTGCGTACACCCTTGCTCCCGTACATGACCTCGGTTAGGATACTGTCGACCCCATGGTCAGATCATTCTCCAATTAAACTGTCAGTGAAAGGACTGTGGTCTAAACCTGGTCCTTCTCCATGGAGACTTAATCCTAGCTTATTAAATGACCCCTTACTGTACGCGGAGATCGAAAAGGAGCTACATGAGTACTTCAGAAATAACAAGGCATCAGACACCTCCCCTACCATTAATTGGGGGGCACACAAAGTCACGGTGCGGGGTAAACTGATTCAATTGGCAGCTAGGGAAAAGAGGAAACGGGAACAGACAGTGCGGCAGTTAGAGACTGACCTGGACCACTTGTTGGATGAACAGCGTAGAAACCCCCAGACCGACATTAGACGTAAAATAGATGACGCACGGTTGGCTCTTAATCTAAGTCTGACCACCCAAGCAAAAAAGCATATCAGCTGGTCCAAGCATAAATTCTATACAATGGGAGATATACCCACCACTATGTTAGCTAGGAAGTATGGGCCAGATTCACGTAGAGCGGCGCAAATTTAGTTTCTCCTAACGTATGTCATTTAAGTTACGGCGCCTTAATTTTGTGAAGTAAGTGCCATATCCACAGCGCATTTGCGCCCAAATTTGCGCCTGCGTAACGTAAATACCGAGGCGTAAGGTGGGGTAATTGCAAGTGGGAAGGAAGTGGGCGTGCTCCATTGAAATGAGCCGTGACCCCATGCAAATGAAGGGCCGGCCGTACTGCGCATGCGCGCACGAATCTGCACCTCACTGGGCATGTGCAGAACTCGGCTCGGCGCAATCAGTGAAATAGGAAAAAGGCCAAGCATACTTAGTGTGAGAATCGCCCTGTGCTTAAATAGCCCGAGACAAACGCACTTCCATTGCAAAAGTACATCCCTGTGTTTCCCTTCCTAAAGCAAGTGTCTTTTGCTCTGTTGTCTGTGGCTGTTTGTTGGTTAGTGTAGTATTGTTATATTAAAGATTGATTGTAGTAGGAGGTTGTAGTAGCTGTGTGTATTTTCTGAGTGTTTTTTGTGTCTGTTTCTTCTGTGTTGTTTGTTTGAATTTGTATTAGCTGTCTGCTTGTGTTTTTTTATTTTTGCTGTTTGATTTTTGTGTGTGTTTGTTCTGTGTCTTTTTGTCTGTTTGTTCTGTGTGTTTTTGTGTTTGTTTGTTCTGTTTGAATTTTGTGTCTGTTTGTTGCTGAGTGCTGTGTGGTGAGATGGCACCTAAGAGAAGGAAGTTAAACTTCTCTGTGCGTGAGAAGCACTTACTGGCCAGGGCGATCACTAAATTTGGGCGATTTTTGCATGGCCCTGACAGCCGGGACGTCACCCCGGCCAGGAAGAGGGCAATAATCCAGGAGATAACGGATCGGATCAATGCGGAGGGGGGGGAGACAAGGACCCCAAGTGGGATTGCCAAGAAGATCAATGATCTGAGGAGCCTGGTCCGTGAGAAGCTGGCCAAGCAAACAGCCCATGCCAGGGGCACTGGAGGAGGCCCACCCTGCACCGTAAGGTGGACTGAGGAGGAACTTGCGGTGGCCCGTTGCTTCCACAGCCAGCAAGTGGTGGGCCTGCCTGGCTTTGAATCTGATGATCCTGTAAAGCCAGGTACGTTTTTTTTTATTTCCATCTGGTGAGTAGCATGTGTGGGGGGGGAAGGGAATATGTGCCAAGTGTGTGGATCCTCCAACCTGTGTATGTTTTGTGTCCTCCACAGATGGCCAGGAGGTTGCTGGGCCATCAGGCCAGGAGGCTGCTGGGCCATCAGGCCAGGCTGCACCACCCCCAGGACAACAGGCTGCTGAGGAGCCCCAAGAAGGGCAGGAGTCCCCAGGGCAGGGGAGTGGCCACACCTCCCCTCATGAGGAGGTTCAGGGGGAGGAGGATGAGGGGGGGAGGTTGTGGATGACTGGATGGACATTGCCAGAGAAGTGATGTTGTGTTGGGATCAGGATTCCCTTGCGCCTGACAGCAGTCAGGCCACCATCAGGGGTAGTCCCTCCCACTCCTCCCCCAACAGGGCTGCCCCCCCAGGGGAATCCCCTGCTCCCAGGGCACAAGCCTCATCTGGAGGCAGTCAGGCCACCATCAGGGGTAGTCCCTCCCACTCCTCCCCCAACAGGGCTGCCCCCCAGGGGGCTCCCCTCCTCCCAGGCCACAAGCCTCAACTGCAGGCAGGAAGGCCACCCAGAAGACCAGGGGGTGGCCGAGTTCCTGCCTGCAAATCTGCAGAGGGACCAGGCCCGACAGACCCAACATCTGGGTCAGGTCAGCCGGACTTTGGCCCAGATGGAGGAGAGCCTGGCCTCCATCAATGAGTCTGTCAGTGAGGTCAGCACAAATTCTTTAGCTCTTATAAATTGCTTTTGTAAGCTGCAGGCCGCCACAATAGGCGTGGCCCTTGAGGTGACTGCCCTGACCCAGGCTGTCCAGGACAACACCCAGGCTGTCCAGGCCAATACGGCAGCCCTCACTCTGGGCCTCAACAGGATCGCCGTGGCCTTGGAGGCCAGGCCAGCAGGTGGGCAGCCACCCGGGGAGGCTCTTCCTTCCCCCACTCCCCCCCATGAGTCTCCCCTGGTTGGCCGTGGCCGTGGCCGGCCCAGGCGTAGCTCACGCCGCCGCCATTGATATTTTGGGTGTACTTTTTTTTTTCTGATTTTATATTGTGATTATGATTTGTTTTATGTGTGTGAATGATGTATGAATGTGGGGGTGACATTCCTGGTGAAAAAGGGTGTCACCCTCAGTTTTGGTGGAGTAGGGATCCCAGGACCAGGGAGAAGTGATCCCAGGTCCATGTGAAAGGTGTATGAATGCACAGTGACATAATTAGAGCCGTGGCGTGGCATTACTGCTCCCTAATACCATGTGGTTTTCTTGGGTCTAATCCAATTCGATGTGCATGTGATGTGTCTGTGCTAGGGACCACAGTGGGTGTGCATGCATGCATTCTCATTGTGCCATGTTTAATGTGTGTGTTTACTGTGCAAAGATGCCTTCTGCGAGGCGTCTCCTGATTGCTGCTCCCTCAGTAGACCGGGTAGAGTTGGTTAGGGGGGGAATGTCTGGTTGGGGGGTCAGGTCATCACGTATATCAATCTCCAGGCCCCTTCTCACTGCTTAGTTGTGCAGCATGCAACATGCACCGATGATCTGGCACACAAAGTTTGGGGAATACAACAGGGTACCCCCAGACTTATCCAGGCATCGGAAACGGGACTTCAGGAGGCCAAAGGTGCGTTCCACCACTCCACGGGTACTTATGTGTGCAGCATTGTATCTTTCCTCTCCTGGGGTTTGGGGGTTCCGGAATGGAGTAATGAGATGGGGTCCAAGTGCATATGCAGAGTCACCTGGAAGGGAAAAGACAGGAGGATGTTAGTCATGCATGTGCCCCTCGTGATGTCTGCATCATGGAGGGGGACAGTCATACCTGACACCCATGTCACTCACCAACCAGCCAGCTGTCCCCATACACGTTCTGTTCAAATTCTCTGGAGATGTTGCTCTGACGGTATATGAAGCTGTCATGGCTGGATCCTGGGTGTTTGGCACGGACGTGCCATATGAGTCATTGGGCATCCACTATCACCTGTACATTGATTGAATGCCAATGCTTCTGATTGCGGTACATGTGCTCTGTTTCACGGGGGGGCTGTAGTGCCACATGTGTGCAATCAATGGCCCCCACAGTGCGTGGGAATCCTGCAATTTTGTAAAAATCTGTCATTGTGTTCATTCGCTGGACCTCCTGGGTGGGTTTGATGATTTGGTTGGCCATGCATCTCAGGATTGCAGGGACAACCTGGTGCACACATCTGCTAATGGAGGATTGTGACATCCCAGCCAACAATCCACTTGTGCACTGAAAAGAGCCAGTGGCAAGGAAATGGAGTGTTGCCAGGACCTTGATCAGTGGCTGCACTGCATGTGAGCGGTGTGTTGGGCTGGTGAGGTCATCCTGCAGGATTGTGGTTAATTCCAGGATGGCTTCACAGTTGAATCTGAAGTTGCGATACACCTCAGAAGCAGTCATGACAAACACATCTAGGCGTCTGCGGTATATCCTCTCCTGTGCCCTCCTCCTCCTCCGTTCCCTCCTCCTTCTTTGCGCCTCTAAAGTCACTAGTATAGTTATGAGCATGGATGCCCCTGGCATGGTGACATACAGATTGTTGCCCTGCAAGTGTGTGTGCTCAGCTCTTCCTTAATGGTGTTGCTTTAGCTGACCTTTATACGGCTGGAGCAAAGTTAGGGCAGCTTTTATAAGGTGTAAATCTACTCCAGGAAACTAACAGATGCACACAGGGCGTAACCTACGCCGCACAAACTTAATTTTGTGGATCGCCGTATCTCCCTCATTTGCATCAAAACAGTGGTGTGTCAGGCGTATTTTGCGCTCTAAGATGCGCCGGTGTAATCGTTTTACGTCGGACGTAAAAAAATGGTTTTCAGGCGTATCTCGTTTTGAGGATACGGTGCAAAGATATGCGCGGCGCATTTTTGAATTACGCCGCGCATCTCTAGATACGTCGGCGTAAGTGCTTTGTGAATCTGGCCCTTAGTACCCCGACAATAGGTTTCAATGTTACCTAAATTACGATTACCCTCAGGTCACCTCACTCAGAACCCAGAATCCATTCTTAGGGAATTTCAAAAATTCTATGCAACACTATATAGCTCTCCCGCTAGCTATAAGTCCTCCAAAGCGGAACAGTTTTTTCACGACATGCAACTGCCCCGACTTACCCAGGCCCACATGGACTTAATGGACAGGGAATATACAGAGGTGGAAATTAAACTGGCCATAAAAACCATTCATCCATCTAAAGCTCCGGGACCGGACGGCTTCACAGGCCATTACTATAGGAAATATAATGAGATTCTTATACCACATCTGTGTTACTATTTTAATGACTTAAGGAGGGGAAACACTATCCCTAATCACGAAAATGTAGCGTATCTCCATGTTATACCAAAACCGGGTCGAGATCATGGGGATTGCGCCAACTATCGCCCAATCTCCTTGATCAATAAGGATCTAAAGATAATGACGAAGGTGTTAGCATTCAGACTAAATACATTTCTTTCTAATTACATCCACCCAGATCAGGCTGGTTTCGTCCCCAATCGTCAGGCATCTGATCAGACTCGTAGAATTATAAATTTAATTTCGGCAATTCAGTCGGACTGGGACGGGAAGGGTCCTAGGCGGGGAATGCTGCTTTCGTTGGACATTCAGAAAGCGTTTGACTCCCTCTCGTGGGAAGATTTATTTGATGTACTGCACCGTTTCGACTTTGGCGAGCGCTTTCTGGTCCTCCTACGAACACTGTATGATTCTCCCTCAGCATCATTGAGACTGCAGGGATACTCATCCCCACCATTTGATATTAGATGGGGAACAAGGCAGGGATGTCCATTATCGCCGCTGCTATTTTCCCTAGCAATAGAGCCGTTGGCAATTAAGATCCGTTCAAGTCCAGATGTCAAGGGCATCGTTTGCGGTGAGGATGAGCATTAGTGCTTGCTCTTTGCTGACGACCTTTTATTGGCGTTGTTGTCACCTATTACTTCCCTCCCTAACCTATACGCGATTTTACATCCATTTTCGGAAATATCGGGTCTGCAAATTAATCACGACAAATCGAGGGCACTTAATATTTTGTTACCGAAACCCATTCAGGAGACTCTTGAACGATCACACCAGTTTAAGTGGGAATTATCGGCTCTTCCTTACCTCGGTATAAATTTGACCTCATCTATTCAAACGTTATATAGACGGAACTACCCTGCCCTATTTAAACGCTTAACAGATGATTTGGCCAGATGGCAGATTCACCCACCTTCGTGGTTCGGCAGATTGCACTCAATAAAAATGAACGTACTACCAAAGGTTCTATATTTGTTTCGCACCTTGCCTGTGTCACTAGTTCGATCGGACCTCCACGCGTTCCAAAAAAATATTTTTCAGTTCATCTGGGGTGATAAGAGGCCTAGGGTGAATAAAGGAACTATGTACACTCCAAAGCAAAAAGGAGGCTTGGGAGTGCCTGATCTTATTAAATATTTCTATGCGGCCCAGTTGGCCCAACTCACGAGGCACCATTCCCAAAAACCCAACGCAATATGGATGACTATGGAATCCTATTCCTGTCGCCCTGAATTGATCTCTCACATTATGTGGCTACCTATGAAGGACAGACCGATCATACTGTGTCCCACTCTTTCCTTCTCCTTGGAAATTTGGGACAGACTCTCGAGGTCTAGGAAATTTAAGTCCCCTCACAACCCATTAGCCCCCTTGTTAAGGAACAGGGATTTCACCCCGGCCCTCTCTCCCTTTGGGTTTAATTGGTGGACAAACAAGGGTCTTTTACGAATAGCTGATCTTTATGATCACAAAGGGATATTGTCAGAAAGAACACTAGTAGAAAAATATCAAATGCCAGCGACTGAACGTTTCAGGTATATGCAATTATACCATTTTTTGCAAACTGTAGCTCGTAAAGGGGATCTAACTACTATGACTTCTATGGAGTATGTATGTAAGCAATATGACAAAATCAGAGGCCATATTTCTGCTATTTATTCTATTCTATCATATACCTCGAAAAAGCTGAGCTATATGCTCCAATGGGAGCAGGATCTCCAGGAGACGTTTGAGATTGATGAATGGCACAGGCTGTCGGAGTCTGCATCTCGCTCAATCATGAATACTTCCATTATAGAGGCTAACTACAAGGTCTTGCTGAGATGGTATATGGTTCCCGGCTAGACTGGCCGCTCTTGTGCCGGGTGCCTCTCAGGAATGCTTTAGGGGATGTGGCCAGACGGGCTCCACCTACCATATGTGGTGGACCTGTCCTAGGGTCCGGAGGTTCTGGATCAGGGTCTACAATTTCATCTATTCCCTGACCCAGATTAATTTGGTGAAATCTGCTAAACATGCGCTCCTGGGGGGTAAGGTACCTGACGCTTCTGGTTCCCAGAGACGACTGGTGGCATTCATATTTACCTCAGCGAAAATAATCATAGCGAGAAATTGGAAGTCGGCGGCCTTGCCGTTTGATCAGCTTAAACATAAACTGTCCTGGCTTATGCTGAATGAGAGGCTAACGGCAATTACGCAGGATAAGATGAAGCAGTTCTATAAAGTCTGGGACCCATGGATTCGCTACTTGACAGGTGATCCTGGGTCGAGCGGTTTTTAGGTTCGGTGTTGTGGAATATTTAAGGAGCGCGGAGCCTCAACTCTCCCCCCCCCCCTTTATTTTTTCTCTTGGTCTTCCTTATCTCACTGTCTTCTTACTTGTCATCCCCCCACAGGATTGAATCTTCTAATTCTGTATTTCCTTCTTACCTTTTACATATCAGATGTATTGCTAAGTAATGTCTATTTTGCTTGCGACATGCTGTGATGTTTCGAATGCTATAGGAGGTTATATCCTCAAAAGGCAATGGCACTTTG
>NC_053492.1:394981818-395004318 GCF_905171775.1 Rana temporaria
CTCTGAAAACATTTCAAAAAAGGTTGAGAATTATGTGAAATCTATTTTTATCTATCAAGCATGTTCTAGTATTCATTACTGTTATCATTACGGTTTTCATAATTGTTTGTATATACACGTTGAAATGCAAGTGCAACAATATTGTCAAATATTTGTTTTAACATGTATATTTTTTTTTCAAAAGCAGAACCATTTTTTTGTTGTAAGGCAAAAAAAGTGGTAGGATTGTTGAAAAGTAGAAGTGAACTATCAATAGTAATAGAGTTGAAGTTACAGAGTAGAGATATAATTCATCAGCACTACATAAAATCATCAATCATATTCGTTTAATAGGAGAATACATCAC
Source organism: Rana temporaria (assembly GCF_905171775.1). NCBI lineage: Eukaryota > Metazoa > Chordata > Amphibia > Anura > Ranidae > Rana > Rana temporaria. Next base: position 394,982,165 of record NC_053492.1, read on the forward strand.
ATAACATCACGTCTACGCATTTGAAACAGACACCCTTTGTCACAGCAGAAAATGTGACAGGTTTGTCATGCTTTTCTTCCGTCAGGAAGGCACACTATTGGATCTAAATTTTTTTTTTTATATTTTATCCACGTGGATGTAAATTATTGATATTTTCACTCAAGTGCTTGGTTTTTTATCTGTACTCTGTGACTAAAATGCGCCATCCATTGTTGTTGTCACAGCAAGGACCATGTTTCTCTGTGTGGTTTTCGCCGGTAGTTTGATTCATACTAAAAAAACAAACATCCAAATGGTTGCATACTCCATCTTGCCCAACCATATATTTTTGATGTTGTGTTGGCTGTAATTTGACTTCTGTAACTTTTGAAACCACATGTTATTGGTATGGAATGTAGGTATCATTTCCTGACTAATGAGGTTAAAAATGTTTCTGCAATTTGTAGACAACCGCTATTCCATCTTTCAAATGCCCTGCGTGGAATAGTTAACATTTTAACTAACGTGCATTGTTTCTCAGTAATGAAATGAGTAATGGTAACTGCGGTGTGGGGTGGAGAGGAGAAATTAAAATATATGTAACATTTGGGGTAATGGTAGATGACTATAGGCAACCAAAGGTAGAGTTAAGTGACCAGTGATGAAGGTGATGATATACAAAACAATAAATAACACCAAAAATATAATATTATGATTCAATTATTGTGTTATTTAATGGTTTGCATATCAACGGCTTATTTACAGGTCACTTACTCTCTTTACCTTAGGTTGGCTATAGCCATCTGCCATTACGTCAATTGGTGGTATTTATTTTAGTTTTATTTCATTTCTCCCCTCTCCCACACAACGCAGTTAACAGCACTCATTTCATTCACCATCTTTCTGGCAAGGACATGGTTTCAGGCAACTGCAGCATTTCAACTGTCTTTGGCACACAGTTCGGTCTTCTATTTTATTGCTTCTCACTAATGTCAAAAAAATGTTGGTACTTATTAGCAGATGAACAGAATTTTTGCGTGTATAACCCACACTTACATTTGTTGCAATAAAGAATTCAAACACAATTTAGATTTTGTAAAAGACTTTTAAGTGAAACTTTTATTTTACATGTTTGAAACTGTTATTGTTCAATGTTGTAAAAAATAAATGCAAAAGAAGTACAACAAAGTGAAAATACAAAAACAAAATAAAGACTCATTTTTTTGCAATTTTTGTACTCTTGTCTTAATTTTATTATAGTTCTCCAAAGTTTTTAGAGTTGAGTTAACCTGAAATAATAAAAAAAACATCATTGGTTAAGATTTTACATTGATAAACAAGATCAGCCCAAATAATTCATTTTACAGCATGTCTGTCTCTTCAACTTAATAATGCAAGTTTGTGATCATTTCTGATGATGTTTGGAAAATTAAAACCATGTTACGGTGGTTTATTACCTGAAAAATAGTTTGCAATCAGTTTACTTCTTGCTGTGTTTCCCCTTTGATCATTTTCCACTGGAATTGTGGGCATGTCATCCTCCACTGTGGTGTCTAGTTCCTCTTGTAGTCCACCATGCCTTGCAATGTTATGGAGAATGCTGCATGCTAGGAACATATCAGCTACCTTACTGGGGGAATACTGTAGGAATCCACCAGACAAGGACATGCATCGGAAACGGCTCTTTAGGACACCAAAGCATCTTTCGATCACCACTCTTGTTTTTGTATGAGCAACATTGTAAGCTGCTTCTGCAGGAGAGGATGGCCTGTTGATTGGTGTTAAGAGCCATGGTAGACAGGGGTAACCAGCATCTCCTATAAATTTTAAAACAATATAAATTTATTTGTAAGTATAGAAGAAATCATGCTAAATCACATGATGTAGTGGCCAATTGTGTGGTCATTTTAGAAAATTTTCCATTGTTAGTCACATATGGATAACATACGTCTAATAAAGCACATTTTAAAATTATTTGTGGGGGCAAGGTTCTGGATTTGTACTTTTGATTGAGCATTAATGGTACTTAACTCACAACACAACAGCATACCACAGTTGTGGGCCATGATTACTGTAGTGTAGTGTAGTGCATGTGAATGTTATGCAAAAAAAAAAATGCTGGAGGAAAAGTCTGCCTGTCATAAATATTTCAATACTATAGTGCAGACCTCGTATGGGACTATAACGGAGAACCAGAGGGACATGTCTGTTTCATGTACAATACATATGCACAATGGGGGGGGGGTGATTGTTGTGCTTGGTAGTGCTGCTTGATGTTATGCATATTGGGGGGTTAACCGAAGGGATAGTGTTGAACTCCCAGATTTAAATATTAACTATAAATTCAAGTAAATCAACTACTGACAAAATTGTTGCATCTTATGCTGCAATCATTTACATATAGGTACTGTACTTAATTCTGGTGGGTGGCTTCTTTGGCACACCTTGGTCATGTGTGTTTTGATAAGTAGTTCCTAGCTCTCTCATGTGATGTCTTAATATGATAGTGTAATACATTACTTAAGCAAGCTTGAAGTAGTGACTACTTTTCAGTGCACACGGAACATGTGGAACAACAATACACCTCACATGAGAAAGGAAAGATTTGTGGACCTTGAACCAGGTGATAGCTAACTAAAAAGTACTTGAAAGTATTTTGGACATTTAAATTCTGAGTTTATTATTACATGTTTTTGAAATACTGATTAATGTAAAGCTGTTGAGCTGTCATGTTACTGATATAGCACTAATGTCAGTCTAGTATGGAATAAAAAAATAAATACGCATTTATAACTGGAAAACACACCATAAAATAAACAGTGGAGCACACTTACCCAGCAGCCATCCATTATTTTCTAAGTCCTTGTCCAGAGTATCATATATTCCCGATTGGCGCAATATATGGGCATCATGACAGGATCCTGGAAAGCCGGTGACAACATCACGGATTATGAGGTTCGAATCACAGATCACCTGGATGTTGAGGGAATGGTAAGCCTTACGGTTTCTGTAGATGTGCTCCTGTTCTGATGGGGGACATAATGGCACATGGGTGCAGTCTATTGCCCCAATGACATTGGGCATTCCTGCTAGGTCAAAAAAACCACGTTTTATTTGATCCCGCTCTTCACGTGACTTGCCCATATGAATGTATTTTGGAGCAAGTTGTCGCAGTGCTTGCAGGACGTCGACCAAGCAGCGGGAAAAACTGGGTTGTGAGATGCCAACAATCTCACCACTGACATGTTGGTATGAGGCCTTTCCTAGAAAATGAAGTACTGCCAAAAAACGCACAAGACCTGGTACTGCATTACTTCTCCGCGTGCGTGTTTCTAGGGCCAAGTGTATTTCATCATACAGGGAATATATCATGGGAGAGGATAATCTAAATTTGGCTATCACCTGGGTTTCAGAAAATTGATCCAAAAAGGTACGTGAACGAAATACACGTTTCTCTATCTGAACGACATTCTGACGTGTCCTTCTTCGCCTCTGGATCAGTTTCAGTTCAAATAGAGCACATCCAAATGGTTCCATCTTGCACAAAACTCGTAACAAAATTTACCACAAGCCTAAACCGCCAAAAAAATCCTCTCAACAAATGATATACCGCCTGGGAAATGTCATAACGCCACCCTCAGGGAGGTGCTTATTTAACGATTGCTTAGCGATCGTTAATTGTCTAAAAAACCTTTGTGAATTGCACTTCTGTACATATTTAACGATTTGAGTCGTTAAAACAACGATCAATACGTTCAATAACGACTCAAAACTAAAAATATCGGTTCTGTGTAGTGAAACGTTATTTGATGATTTTTACAAGCGTTAAATCGTTTAGTGAATTGGACTTGATTCAATAACGTGTGAAATCGTTTACATAACGACCGGTATCGGCAAAAAAAGCTTTGTGAATTGACCCCATGGTCTAAAAAGTTTTATGTGGTCGCACTAGCCAGCAGCATTTTTATTAAGAGTGCTCTGAGGCAACCTACAAAATCTATATAAGTTACAACTTTTTGCCTGGTCAAATTTTGCACAGCATATGTTTTAATATGATAAATACTTTTTAATCACATTTAAAATTATGTTAAATCAGGCTCAGCAATAACAGAAGGGGAGGGGAGATAACTGGTGGCCTACTGCAAATAATTAAAAAAATAATATATTCATAATTTACGCCAGCCATTGCCAACAAATCTGGAGGTATTAAAGTGGATGTAAACCCCAAAAAAATATATATTTTTTTAATGTCACAATGTAGAGAATAAGATTTCCTATCATCTGTGCCCAGTCTTGCCACACGGAGTTAATCCAGCTCTGAGCAATCCTCTTTTATTGTTCAGTGAAAATGATCTAAATAAAAAGTCCTTTCGATCCCCTTGCTTCTAGGGACATACATTACCTCTCACAGTGAACTGTGGATCACCCACCATATTATGATAAACATCCAGGAATGTGCATGTGTCCAAGCCAGTGCACGAGATATGTAAAAACCCTGTCACTCGAAGCAAAGGACTTTTTATTTAGACAGGTTTTTATCTGGAAGTCTGTTAGTTTTCACTGAACAATAAAAGTGGATTGCTCAGAGCTGGATTAACTCTGTGTGGCAAGACTGGGCACAGATGATAGGAAATCTTATTCTCTACATTGTGACATAAAATTTTTTTTTTTGGGGGGTTTACATCCACTTTAATCACTATGGATCAAATAAAGAAAATTGCCTTTTTATTGTGTTTGACTTAGTTCACACTGATGCGACATACAGGTAGGATCCGACTTGGGGTTGGATCCTATGTCGGATGACATATGAAATTCAATGTTTCCCTATGAGAGCTGTCTTAACTGATACTACACACGTCTGTCCGACTTTAGAAAAGGTTCCTGCAATACTCTGACTTTGATAAAACTTCAATGCCTTCTCCTGAATATTTGTTTGCTCCTAAACTATGGGATCTTGGTTACTGATCTTCCACTGGATAAACTGCTAGTCTAGGGCTGCGAGGATGCATGTTTTTTGCTTTTTTTAAATTTACCTTATTGGACAATACGGATGAGCCAAACACCCCCCTGGTTCTGTTCGCACCAGAACTTGCAAACAGGCAAAAAAGTTTATGGAACATGGACATGAAAAATCAAAAGTGCTAATTTTAAAGGCTTATATGCAAGTTACTGCCATAAAAAGTGTTTAAGGACATGTATCAATGCAATTTTTTTTTAAACTGCAGTTTTTTTGGGAGCAGTGATTTTAATAATGCTTAAAGGGGAGGTTCACCCTAAAACTACTTTCTAGTATTACAATGTCCCGACACATTACAATACAATTATGCCTATTTTGTTTTTTTTTATGCTGTACATACCTCGGTACAGCTAATTCACCTGCGGCTTCCGGGTTGCGAATCCCTCGGGAGTGGGCATTCCTAACTTGCTGGTGATTGACGTGATGACCAAAAATGAGCTCCTCCCGTCGCGTAAGCTGCGTCACTATTGCCGAAAGGAGCCGAACGGCGAGTCGGCGCTATACTGTGCCTGCGCACCGCCGTTCGGCTCCTTTCAGCAATCGTGACGCAGCTTACGCGATGGGGGGAGCTCGTTTTTGGTCATCACGTCAATCACCAGCAAGTTAGGAACGCCCACTCCCGCAGGATTCGCAACCCGGAAGCCGCGGGTGAATTAGCTGTACCGAGGTATGTGCAGCATAAAAAAAACAAAATAGGCATAATTGTATTGTAATGTGTCGGGACATTGTAATACTAGAAAGTAGTTTTAGGGTGAACCTCTCCTTTAAAGTGAAACAATAACTGTGAAATATTCTTTGAAATTTCGTACCTGGGGGGTGTCTATAGTATGCCTGTAAAGTGGCACATTTTTCCAATGTTTAGAACAGTCTCACAGCAAAATAACATTTATAAAGGAAAACAAGTCATTTAAAACTGATCGCAGCTGTAATAAATTGTCAGGTCCCGGCAATACAAAAAAAATAATAAAAAAAACGACATGGGTTCCCTCCCCTCCCCCCCAATCCATTATTAGGCCCTTTTGGGTTCTCGTATGAATATTAACCTCTTGACCACCGCCCCATGTCAAAAAGACGTCCTCCTTTTTAAAGTTGAATATCTCGATAACGGCAGCAGCTGCTGCCACAACCGAGATATTCATCTTTTCAGGGGGCGGTGGTGTACACGATAACGGCGGTCTCCGCGGCGGATTCGCCGCGAGATCGCCGTTATCGGTGGCGGGAGAGGGGCCCCCCCCCTCCCGCCGCTCTCCCGCGCCCTCCGCCGCTTACCGGAGCCGTCGGTAGCGGCGGAGGGGATCCGATGTGTCCGGCAGCTGAGCGGGGACGGGACTGAAGGAGAAATCTCCTTCACCCGTCCTCCTAGCTCTGCTGGGCGGAAGTGACGTCAAAACGTCAGTCCCGCCCAGCCTCTTAAAGAAACATTTTTTTTTTTGTCATTTGAAAAAATGACATTTTTTTTTTTTAATTTTTTTTTTTGCATTTAAGTCTAATTATGAGATCTGAGGTCTTTTTGACCCCAGATCTCATATTTAAGAGGACCTGTCATGCTTTTTTCTATTACAAGGGATGTTTACATTCCTTGTAATAGGAATAAAAGTGATCAATTTTTTTTTTTTTTTTTTTTCAGTGTAAAAAATTATAAAACTAAATAAAAATAAATAAGAAAACCAAAAAAAAAATTTTTTAAAGCGCCCCGTCCCGACGAGCTCGCGCGCAGAAGCAAACGCATACGCGAGTAGCGCCCGCATATGAAAACGGTATTCAAACCACACAAGTGAGGTATCGCCGCGATCGTTAGAGTGAGAGCAATAATTCTAGCCCTAGACCTACTCTGCAACTCAAAAAATGCAACCTGTAGAATTTTTTAAACGTCGCCTATCGAGATTTTTAAGGGTAAAAGTTTGACGCCATGACACGAGCGGGCGCAATTTTTAAGCGTGACATGTTGGGTATCATTTTACTCGGCGTAACATTATCTTTCACAATATATAAAAAAATTGGGCAAAATGTATTGTTGTCTTATTTTTTAATTCAAAAAAGTGATTTTTATCCAAAAAAAGTGCGCTTGTAAGACCGCTGCGCAAATACGGTGTGACAAAAAGTATTGCAATGACTACCATTTTATTCCCTAGGATGTCTGCTAAAAAAAAATATATAATGTTTGGGGGTTCTGATTAATTTTCTAGCAAAAAAATTGTGATTTTCACATGAAGGAGAGAAGTGCCAGAATTTTCCTGGTGGGCAAGTGGTTAAGGGGAACCCCGAACCAAAATAAAAAAAATTGCATGGGGGTCCCCCCAAATTCCATACCAGGCCCTTCAGGTCTGGTATGGTTATTAAGGGGAACCCTGCGTCAAATTAAAAAAAATGTTATAGGGGTCCCCCTCAAAATCTATACCAGACCCTCCAGGGAACAGCAGGCGCACACAGGTGCAAACGGCAGGCAGGAGAGGGGTCAGACAAGCCAGGTCATACACAGAGGATCAGTTCAGGCAGAAGCAGCAGACAAGGGATGGTCAGAGTTTAGGCTGGTTTTGGCAACAGTAGATCAGGCAGACAGGTAAACAGAGCAGGGTCAAGGAAGCCAAAGGTCAAGACTGGAGACAGCAGCAAGGTCAGAGAGCCGGGTCAGTATCAGATCAGGTGCAGGTTCAGGATCAGGTCTCAGGATAAGCTGCAGATCAAACAGCAACGGATTAGCAGTATTAGCTTCATTGGATGTGATTGACAGCAGCGCCTGCCAAAGGCTGCACTGCTTTCCATCCATCCACTGCAGCCAATCAATGGCCGGGCTTCGACTCGAGGAGGATGACGGGGTGAGCGCTGGACTTCCGAAGGGTCAGGTAAGTAAAACGGGGGCTCGTGGGGTGGAGGGGCTTAATCATCTGATGTTTTTTCACCTTAATGCATAGAATGCATTAAGGTGAACAAATGTTTTCCTTTACAACTCCTTTAAGAAAAGTGTGAAAAAACAAACACTAGACCCATATGGTTATCTCACTGCCCTATCTCACTTGCTATCCTAAAGTATCGATGTTGATATACTGTAAGTAAGGATCTCCACAGTCTCCTTGGCTTGTTAGTGCAATGTAATATAATAAAAATGGAAACTGAAGCCCCACACCACTGCTAAGAGGTCCAGATAGAACTGTATTCCAATAAAAGTCAGTCGAACAATCCAATAAGAATTAAATTAATTTCCTGGGTCCAAGAACACTCCATTTGCCTGCCAAACCAGCTGCTGACAAGGCCTGTACTTGCAACCACATTAGAAGAAATAACATTAAAGGCCCAGTTGACTTATAGTCTATTCACATCATTGTCAATCATGCCCTGAAAAAGGGTGCATTATTGGACCCCCAAAACATGTTGGTTATTTTTTGGTTTGTTTCCTTGACACTTATTGGAATAGAGTTGTATCTGGACCTTTTAGTTGTAGTGTGGCACATCAATTTCCATTTTTGCTATAATTTAACACTGAATAGTGCATTGTAAACTTCAGAATAACACCCCACACCTAGAGTACTGTCCCATGAGTGAAGCCCACTACCGTCCTTTCCATTTGTGTGCTCATTATGGTCTCCAACTCAATCATACAAAGAAAACCATGCATGCACAGTAAGAAGAGGACTCAGTTTGAATGTTTTCCATACAAAGGCTGTGCAATGTCAATCAGGGCCACACAGTAAAGAGAGCTGGAGTAGAGAAAAATGTAAATCTTTGTAGGTGAGATAGGGTTGGACAATTAGTTAAAGTCTAGAAAAACTTGTATTGAATAATAAACCAAAATTCTGTATAAATAAGGTCCAAAATGGGCAATACCCCCAAAACATGAATGACAACATAGTCACAAAAAGCACCATAGTCAGAGCCCAGTACTCACACTCATGTGACACACAAATCACCATGCTAAACAAGCCTGCTTGATGACTATTGAGGCTATAGAGTAGAAAGCTGGGGCTCAGGGACATTTGTTCCCACAATTGGGCTTATGCATGCCAAGGAAAGCACTTGTGGTGAACAGTGCAGTCACCGGTGTCTCTCAGAGTCACCATATATAGTCCAAAGTAAGGGGAACCTTAAGTCAATAAGTCAGGCACTCAGCATTGTGTTCCCTAATTGGGGATTGAATAAAATCCCCTTCTTTTTTTTTTTTTTTTTAACTGGATGGACTTGTCTTTTTTCAACCTGATGAACTAAGTAACTATGTAATTATGAATATCTCCTTTCTCTAAATCTTTTATACAAATCGTTGGCTTCATGCTGGTAATCATCATTAGTGGAACAGTTTCTCCGTATTCTGAGGAACTGTCCAACTGGGATGCCTCAAATCAGGGATCTCAGATGGTGGCTGCCCGGACACAGGAGGATGTTAACCTCCGTTTTTTTCCAGGAAACTTAGTAACAAGCATCTCCTCCTCCAACCTAATTAGCAAATCGAGAAAGGCGATCTCACAGGGGTCTGCCAAATAGGTCAGATGGATGTTCTATCAGGGCCTGGCCAAGGTACATCTATGAGGCATACACTACTTCCTCTTTCCACCATCCCAGGTGCAGACAAGCGTATGATGGTGCCCAAGGGGCACCCATTGAGGTGCCTCTTATCTGTTGATAGTTTAAGCCCGTGAATTTGAAGTTATTCTTGAGTGCCAGCTCAAGAGTTCAATGACAAATTTGTTTTGTGCCCCCATTCCGGCGAACTTGGCATCTGGTAAATGGAAAACTGCTGCTATACCCCATTCATGGGGGGGTATAGATGCATAGAGAGACTGTATGTCTATACCCACGAGAAGTACATCACCCAGGATCTGATCCGCTATCTTATTCAGGACATCACCAGTGTTCCTGACATAGGATGTCAGATCACATACCAAATTCTTTTTTTTTTTTTTTTTTTATATTATATCAGGGAAACTGGTCCGCACGGACCTCAACAACAGGGTTACATGCATAAAAAGAATTTGCATAGTATCCATACAGGTCAAGCAACTAAGTATAAGCAACGGTACATTGGCCTTAAAGGTGAATAATACTTTATGGTCCTGCTCCAGCCCATATCCACTGTACCATCTAAATCAGTGTAGCAGCATCCCCGGGTAAACATTCTCGCAGGGGGCGCCTCACATATGTGGCATGGCTAAATTGCTCGTCTAATTGGTCATCCCGCATGGTTGGTTGGAAAGGGATAAACTACCGCTGCCCAGTGGGGCAGTTCCCCCTTTTTTTTTCCTTCTCCCTCCCCTCAGCCGTTACTTAGCCAGGGAGGGAGGGTGGAAATAGTTTGACAGAGTCCGAAGTCAGAAAGGAAGTGTAGGGAGAAAGTATGTGGGGGGGCGGAAAGGCCCAAGAAAGAGGGGGGGGGGGGGGGGGGGGAGTCCACGGACATGGATCCACACCGCGAAAAAGGGGGGGGTGGGGCCGTCAGGGCGCTACGCTTTCTCCTCTAAGGAGTCTTCCTTCGTCTGAATCTTTAAAGACATTCCACATTTTCCATGTTTTGGAGTATCTCTATCTTTGTTGGCTAGTCAGAATCAGGTCTTCCATCCTACTGATTTTGTCTACCCTTTTGAGCCATGTAGCTATGGTCGGAGGGTGGGGTGATTTCCAGGCGAGCGGGATGGAGGCCTTTGCCGCATCTAGCAGGTGGCGTACCACTGATTTCTTGTAGACCCGGGCCGGAGTGTCATTCATATGTAGAAGGAAATATGCCGGCTCATTCGGAACATTTCGGTCTGAGAATTTTTGAGTTATCCTGCAAACTTCTGTCCAGAAACTCTGGAGTCTGGGGCATGACCAGAAGATATGCAAAAGGGTCCCCCTTTCCCCCTAGCACCTCCAGCAGAGGTCGGATGTCTCTGGGTAAAAAGTATGCAGCAGTGCAGGTGTCCTGTACCAACGGGAAAGCAACTTATAGTTTGTCTCCTGTATTTTAGCGCAGAGGGATGATTTATGCGTAAACCTAAGTATGTGTTGCTTCTGGTTAGCGGTGAACTGGCAGTTCAGGTCTCTTTCCCATTTGGCAAGGCTTGGGATTTGGTAGTCCCCAGGTGGAGTAATGAGCATGTCGTAGGTCAAGGAGAGCATATGTTGTAGTACTCCCGTATCGCTGCAGAGTTCTTCGAACGTTGTGAGGCATGCGGTCGCGTCATTGGGGGGGGGTAGACCAGCTAGAAAGTGACTAAGTTGCAGAGCCCTCATGAAATCCAGTTGGTATCAGTCGCCTGGGGCCGAGAGTTCCGCTGTCGTCTTCCACCTACCTCCAGTGCTGAAGTAAGATGTTTGGTAGATGCCCGCGTCCCGTAGGTCTCGGAACACCCTGTCTCTCATTCCCGGCTCGAACTGGGGGTTCCCAATTATGGGTTGCAGCGCAGAGTTACGGGAGGAAAGAGAACAGTACCCCAGTAGGTGCGTGCATAATTTAATAGTATTCCCAATCAGTGGGTGTCTCCTGAGTGTGGGTGTTAGGGCTGCTGGGTTCCATGGGGCCCTCTGAAGGAGTACGTCAGTTTGTGCACTTTCCATTTGTACCCACAACTTGGTATCGCTGTGGCGGCACCAGTCTAGGAGTCTACTAAGGTGTACTGCATGATAGTAGGTCCGAATGTCGGGCAGTGCTAGGCCGCCATGTTGTTTGGGGAGGGAGAGGATCTTTCTGTGCAAGCGAGGTCTTTTCCCAGCCCAGAGAAATTTAATGAAGGCGGACTGTATTTGCTTAAAATATGTCACAGGTATGCGTATCGTGAGGGCTTGTAACAGGTATACAAACTTAGGTAGGATCGACATCTTGAGGATGTTACAACGGCCAAACCACGAGTGTAGGCCGCTGTTCCATTGATCTAGTAGTTTTTGAACAGTCTTGAGTAAGGGGGGGAAGTTAAGCTTGAAAATCTGGGGCATGGCCACAGGGATGTGGGTGCCTAGGTATGTTAGGGCAGTATCCGTCAATTTCAATTGGATGTTAGACCGGAGTCGCGCCAGCTGAGGTGGCGGAAGGCCTATGCCCATCGCCTCCGACTTACTAAAGTTAATCTTTAAGTTTGAGAGTCGCCCATACCTTTCAAATTCACATACCAAATTCTTAATCAGGGAGTCAATGTATTTACCTACCCTATCAAGGGGCCCCCTAATTGCTAAAACAATTGGCCTTCCTGGGGGGTGAGTTTCATCCTTATGGATCTTCGGGATGATGTAAAACGTGGGGACATTGAAATCCCTCACCCTTAGATAGCCAAGTTCCCTTTTCAGCTATAAGGTCAGCCCCAAATGCAATGTATAATTTGTCATTCACAAGGTCAACAAGCTAGGGAAATTTCAAGCTTTTAGGTACATTTTTCTGCCTGCCAAGAGACGTTGTACCTCACTTTCGTATTGATCTTCAGTAGGGATGAGCTGAACACCCCCCCGGTTCTGTTCACAACAGAACATGAGAACAGGCAAAAAGTTTGTTCAAACGTGCAAACACTGTTAGGCCCCATACACACGATAGAATTTATCCGCGGATACGGTCCAGCGGACCGTTTCCGCGGATAAATCCTCTCGAGGATTTCAGCAGATTTCTCTGCGATGGAGTGTACTCACCATCGCATTGAAATCCGCGCTGAAATCCTCTGGCGATGACGTGTCGCTCCGTCGCCGCGATTATGACGCGGCGACGTGCGCGACGCTGTCATATAAGGAATTCCACGCATGCGTCGAATCATTACGACGCATGCGGGGGATCCCTTCGGACGGATGGATCCGGTGAGTCTGTACAGACCAGCGGATCCATCCGTTGGGATGGACTCCAGCAGATGGATATGTTGTGCATGTCAGCAAATATTCGATCTGCTGGAATCCATCCCAGGGGAGATATATCCGCGGAAAAAGATCCGCTGGTGTGTACACACCATAGGATCTATCCGCTGAAACCCATTTGCTGGGATTTATCTGCGGATGGATTCTATGGTGTGTACGGGGCCTTAAAGTCTATGGGACACAAATGTGAAAAATCAAAAGTGCTAATTTTAAAGGCTTATATGCAAGTTATTGCCATCAAAAGTGTTTGGGGACATGGGTCCTGCCCCAGGGGACATGTATCAATGCAAAAATAAGTTTTAAAAACTGTAATTTTTTCGGGAGCAGTGATTTTAATAATGCTTAATGTGAAACAATAAAAATGAAATATTCCTTTAAATATTGTGCCTGGGGGTGTCTATAGTATGCCTATAAAATGGCACAGTTTCCCCATGTTTAGAACAATACCACAGCAAAATTACATTTCCAAAATACAAAAAGTAATTTAAAACTGTTTGTGGCTGCAATTGTCGGTTTACGGCAATATTGATGAAAATCATTGAGAAAAACGGCATGGGTCCCACCCATTCCATTACCAGGCCCTTTGGGTATGGTATGGATATTAAGGGGAACCCCGAACCCAAATTTTAAAAAAATGGTGTGGGGGGCTCCCAGGCACTATATACTCTGAACAGCAGTATATGGGCTAGATTCACGTACCTGGGCGCATCTTTTGGTCGGCGTAGCGCATCCCATTTGCACTACGACGACGTAACATAGTGAGGCAAGGCCAGTATTCACAAAGCTTTCTTCCAGGTGTGGAGAAAGCCTCTTGAGGGGGGAGGGGGCGAGCAGGAGTGTCAGGACGCCCACTAACACACAGCTCCTTTCTCTATCTGCAAAGTAGAGAGCGTCCTGACTTGCCTGCTTGCCCCCTCCCCCCTCAAGAGGCTTTCTCCACACCAGGGAGAAAGGCTTGCATTAATGTGTGTAGTTACAGACAGAAGAACAGGAAGTGAGGATTTCTCAGAAGAAATAAGGACATTTAAAAGCAAAAACGAAAGATGAGGTAAGTGAAGGAGGACTGCACTAAGGTAAAGGAAGCTATTTAGGGAAAACATTTTTTACCTTTACAACCCCTTTGACAAAGTACTGTCGATGGGCAAGTTCTATGGTAATGTACATTTCCTGTTGTGTTACTGAAAACTGTCTTCACTTCCTATCATCTCTCTTTCATCTCTTTTGGACAGTCCACATGGAGTCAGCTAAGCCTGCACCACATGTTTCCTAAGTCCTGATCCTCCTGGGACAGCATCGCTGGTATGATAAAGACTGTTTATCTATATGCCTAGTATACATTTGTTTGTGTTCATATAGTTCTTATATGTTCATTTATTTGTTTGTCTCTAGTTTCACCATTATTGATACGCATCTTATATGGCCACCACCTGTTCATCGTAATAAAGATCCAAAGTTACAGACAGTCTGGTTATTTAAGATACAAGGTTTAAGCTGTATGTTGAGCTACATATACGCCAGGGGCAAACACGTAGCTAGAACAGAACACTCCTCGTCACTGGAGCAAACTTGGCAGTATGCTGCACCTGGGGGAACATGACTGCCAGTTTCTTGTCTTTCTTGAGCACCCCCTCTCTCTAGGCTCACGTTACTCCCTTCCTCAACCTGGGAACCAACACCGGAGCCTTCAAATCGCATCCTCCGGCAGCATGTACCCAACACTGTGGTGTAATAGTTCGGGGGACTCCTCTGTGCATGATAGTAGGGCTACGGAAGGAGTGACTGTAGACAAGGAGCCGGTGAAATAGGCAGCTTTGGCAGCTGTATTGGAAGGCAAACTACTCTGAGTCTGGGTGACAGAGGATGAGGAGGATGAGAACGGCTTTGTTATCCACTCCACCAACTCTTCTGTAGGTTCTGGCTCCATATCACGGCCAGCAGCAGAAAGAAAGAACAAGCGTGCCCCACAGCCACCTGCAGAAGATACACCATGTCCATGACCAGCATGAGACTGTATATATATAATATATATTAAGACACCGCCTGAAGTGTATTAGAAATAGTACACCACGGAATTCACTGTAGATATAGGCTACACTGGATGCAGAGTATATATATATAAATATATATATATACTAGACTGACTGTATGTATATATATGTATATATATATATATATATATATATATATATATATATATACATCAAATACACTGCCACTAACTAAATAACCTGCGTGCTTAATCTAAATTAAGCTACAGTATCTCTCACACCAACAACACTACACAGGGCCGCCATGTAGGCAGCCTTATATAGTGTGGGGCATGAACTTAGTCCCCTTTAACCATGATTGGCCAAATTATGGCTCTCTTAGCAGAGGGCACTGAGATTGGCCAAAGCATGCAGGTCAGGTGCATGCTTTGACCAATCATCATACAGCAATGCACTGCGATCTCGCTGTGCATTATGGGGCATTCCCCGGCGCTCAATATTTAGTGAATGCCCCATAAAGTTCGCTGTTTGGCGAACGGGCGAACACCCGATGTTCGAGTCTTATGTTCGACACAAACATCGAGCTCATTCCTAATCTTCAGATTGCAAGTAAGGTCAAAAATATCGCCCTTCATCCAGTCTTTTAAATATCTTTTGAATTTGGAATGTTTAGTCATCTTTTCTTTGTACCTTGTCAATTTATTTTTTAAGTAAGTCTTTCAATTTCTCAAATGATTGGAGTTACGCACCTGGTTCCCCTTTATGCTGCAGTTCGTTGAGATTAATCAGTTGTAGAGGCACCCCGTCCGACAGATGAATCGATAATTAGATTGTTAATCCTTCATTCCCAGGTCTTGGGTTGATGTTCCATTCTGTTTTTATTTTTACATTTTGTTAATAAGTTAAAATCAACTGTTCCAAATGCATTTTTTTTTATTTTCCTATTTTATAACAAGCAAAACCAAATACTAACGGTTGTCTGTTTTGTGCACATAGTAAATACATGTGTAAGAATAGTACTTCATTGCTGGGATCTACTGCTAGTTTTTTTTTCTTCTAGTAAATGCATCTCCTTGTCGCTGTTAATTTGTTGTGTAAGCAGAGAATTGAACTTGTCTTCAGGAACAGGAACCAAATTAGCATAGAATATAAAAATTCTCTTTGATTTCAAATTAAAATTCAGAAATGTAAAATTGTGTATTAATATTAACTACTTACAATAATATTCATTGCACATATCCCCCTTTAAAGTCTTCAAAACAGAAGATATGTTAAAAATTAAACTGTGCCAATTTTATGTCACTGGCATATGTCTAGATTCTTATCGATGTATTATTTATGAAATTTACATTATTTAACCACCAATGACTTATTATTTGAATTTAATGCAAGGGACAGCTGTCTTATCTGTATGAAAAGACCAATAACAGTAGAAGCAGAATTAATATGCTTTAAAGCAACGAGGGCTGTCTACTGTGACACCATTTCAAAGACAAATATTACAAACTTATATGTATTCCTACAGTACTGTGAAAGAATAGCCAAGGTGACATTATTGTGCAATTCCTGTTGCCAATTGCTTTTGATAAAGTTGTTCTACTAAAGCACACCATACCACATCATAGAAGTTCAAAGGCACCCTGACCAAAAAAAATATTTTATATTGCATCTTACCAATCCATAAATGTGTTGGCTACATTCTTTTTTAAGCTTTTATTTTTAGTTTATTTGCACCTGGTGATCTGGCCAGCAACACAAATCCTTTCTTAGGCCCCGTACACACGGTCGAACCAAACCGATGAGACTGGCCTGTCGGACCGTTTTCATCGGTTCACCTCCGAAGTGGTCGTACGGCCTGATATGTGTACACACCATCAGTCCAAAATCCGATCGGGTCAGAACGTGGTGACGTCAAACACACGACGTGCTGAATAAAACAAAGTTCAATGCTTCCAAGCATGCATCGACTTGATTCTGAGCATGCGCGGGTTTTGAACCGATGCTTTTCTGTACTAACCATCGGTTTGGTCCAATGGGGCAGCGGTCCATCGGTTCGGTTTTGAAGCATGTTTAGAAATTTTGGACCGAAGAAAACCAGACCGATAGCCTATACACACGGTCGGTTTGGTCCGATGAAAATGAACTTCGGTTCATTCTCATCGGACCAAACCGACCGTATGTACGGGGCCTTAGGGTGTCTCCACTTTGGATAGAGGAGCATCAGAGACACCTTTGGACAGCAGCATTGTCAATCTGGGGAGAAACATTGCATTAAAGACACAGGAATTCAGAAGGAGGCTGCAGGATGTCCAGAATCATCTAGCTCTGACCCATCACTTTAATTATTTGGGTTTCAGTTCTCTTTTAGTCATAGAGGCCGAGCAACACATGTGGGCTTTACCTAGAGAGTCTGCATGCATATCCATTTTGCTAAGAAAGTCACTTCTCCAGACTGGTACCTTCCTGGAGGACTGAGCCCGGCACACCCTGTGTAAATGCTTGTGGTCTAAAGAAAGGTACAGTATGTGATACAAACTGAAAGGCTTTATTTGAAAATGTATTTAGCATGTTGATGAGGGGGAGGGGGAAGCCAGAGAAGGCAAAACATAAGCAGATTATACTTCAGCTTTATAGTGACATTGGCACCACAAGAGCTATAAGAGCTGAAGCATCAATAGCATCCAAGACTGCATTCTGTGGTTCTATTCATCAAACCCTCCATAACAGGGCACAGTGGAGGACCAGACATCAAACACATGTGGAAGTGTGTTGAATGCTGACAATTTATTATCATTTTCAGGAGGACATCTTCTAAATGCAAGTTGTGATCTGAGGGGCGTCTCTATGGTGCCCTTCACTCACATACAGCAATTAAGAGAGTGGCGCTGAGGTCTTTACATCACTACAAAAAAAAATGTACAAATAATTGGCAACCACCCCAATCTATAACTGGCCTTTGCAGCAAAAGCACAATGGCAGTGAAGGCATCCCTGCACCCAGTTATAGATTGGGGTGGTTGCCACTTTTTTGTACAGTTGGATGAATTTTTGTATAGGGATGCACGGGATGTCTTTGCTGCCACTGTGCTCTTGCTTGGCGTCACATGCATCTCTGTGCTATAGGGGAGGGATGGGCTCCCTCCAGGCATGCCTGCCATTAAGTAATCTATGCATTCTTATATGTGCTTCTACTATGGAGGCTATAGAAATTTAGAGTTAGGACCACAGTATATACAAAGTTCCCTTGGCTTGAACACTGTGACTTATGCATACTGCATATTTCTAAATGTGTGCAAACAAAACCCTTGGCTCTTAATGTAAACTGTTTTGCAGGCTGGTCGGTAAGTGTGCTGGTAAATCTTTTGTTTGTTTATGATTTCACATCTGTACCCCTTTCTAAAT
Source organism: Rana temporaria (assembly GCF_905171775.1). Taxonomy (NCBI): domain Eukaryota; kingdom Metazoa; phylum Chordata; class Amphibia; order Anura; family Ranidae; genus Rana; species Rana temporaria. The sequence continues at coordinate 395,000,344 of NC_053492.1, forward strand.
TATTGAGAACCTTCCACTGCTGGAAGAACCAAAGAGGAAGGGGACCCAACACATCATAGTAATGGCCTTTAAAGGTACATCAAAAAAAGAGGGGGATACCAGAATTGAGCTTTAAACCAAATACTTAATCAGACCACTAAATTCAGCCAAAAAGTAACCCAACACTACGCCTTATTTTGCTGCATATTCAACTCATCTTGCACCAGGAGGCTCACAGTAGATCCAAGCAGTTAAAGTGATTGTTATTTTCATACAAAAAAAATGAGACTTTACAAACATGTGGTTTTGCACAAAGCAGTCCAGATCTTCCTCTTCTCAGGTCCCTCTTCGATGCTCTTGGAACCTCCCTCCTGTTGAGTGCCATCCTGTTTGGTCACCTGAGCCGAGCTGCAGCTCCATGTGTCCATTCAGACATGGAGCTGCGGTTTAGCTCCCACCCCTCTCTCTACTGATTGGCTAACTGACTTTGACAGCAACGGGAGCCAATGGCGCTACTGCTGTGTCTCAGCCAATCAGGAGGGAGAGTCCCGGACCGGTGCACATCGCTCGATAGATGGATAGAGATGGGGCTCAGGTAAGTATTAGGAGGGCTAAGGGGGGCTGCTGCACACAGAAGGTGTTTAACCACTTCCATACCAGGCACTTACGCACCTTCCCGCCCAAGCCAATTTTCAGCTTTCAGCGCTGTCGCACTTTGAATGACAATTGCACGGTCATGCTAAACTGTACCCAAACAAAATTGGCGTCCTTTTTTCCCCACAAATGGAGCTTTCTTTTGGTGGTATTTGAGCACCTCTGCGATTTTTTTTGCGCAACAACTAAAAAAAGACCGAAAATTTTGAAAAAAAATAAGTTTTTTTTTCTGTGATTTTTTTTGTAAATAAGTAAGTTTTCTCTTTCAATTACGGGCACTGATATGGCGGCACTGATGGGTACTCATAGGCGGCACTGATGGACACTCATAGGCGGCACTGATGGGCACTCATGGGCGGCACTCATGGGCGGCACTGATGGCCACTCATGGGCGGCACAGATGGGCACTCATAGGCAACACTGGGCACTCATAGGCGGCACAGATGGGCACACATGGGTGGCACTTATGGGTGGCACTGATGGGTACTTATGGGGGGCACAGATGGGCACTGATAGGTGGGCACTGGGCATGGATGGGCACTGAGGGGTGGCACTGATGGACACTGTGGGGTGGCACTGATGGACACTGAGAGGTTGCACTGATGGATCCATGTTGCCAGTCAGTGCCCATTTGTGGGCACTGATTGACTTCTTTTTTTTTATTGCCCCTTATTTTTTTGCCCTTCCCTGGTGGTCCAGTATGGGCTTCCCTGGTGATCCAGTGTGGGTATCCGAGGGGGGGCTGCGCTGATAAATAATCAGCGCAAACCCCCCCTGTCAGGAGAGCCGCCGATCGGCCCTCCTGTACTCGCGCCTGTCAGACACGAGTGAGGAAGAGCCATCAACGGCTCTTCCTGTTTACATTGTGATTAGCCGTGATTGGATACGGCTGATCACGTGGTAAAGAGCCTCCGCCGAACCCCGCATCACCGATCGACGCGCTGCGCGCCCCCACAGGCGCATGCCGGCATGAAATCCTGCAGGACGTCAAGAGACGTCCAGTCAGGATTTCAGAACCACTTCCCGGACGTCAATCTGCTATTGACCGGGCGGGAAGTGGTTAAGATAAAAAAAACTTCTGCTTTTACAACCACTTAAAGCTCTAAAGGCCTGCAATATTGAGATCCCAGCACCAGGAAACAAGCTCAATGAATAATAACTAATAGGTAGATTCAGTAAGAGTTAGGCCGACTTATCAGTAGATAAGTCGACCTAACTCAGAATCTACGCCGACCTATGTTTAAGCGTATGCTCAAACAGAGATACGCTTAAACATATCTAAGATAGGACGGCTTGCGCCGTCCTATCTTAGATTGCAATTTTTCGGATGGCCGCTAGGTGGCGCTTCCATTGCGGTCGGCGTAGATTATGTAAATGAGTTTGTTCGTCAATTCGCGAACGTACGCCCGGCCGCCGCAGTCGATTTACGCCGTTTTCGTAAGGCCTTAGGAGGCCTAAAGTTATTCCACCTGTTAGGTGGAATAACAATGTTAAAGTATGGCCGCCGTTCCCGCCGCGAGGTTCGAATTTTTAACATCGTTTGCGTGAGTCGTCCGCGAATCGGGATTTACGTAGTTTACGTCCACGTCTAAATCAATAGGCCCGTGCGGCGTACGTAACCGCAATGCACACTGGGAAATGTAGTCGCCCGGCGCATGCGCAGTGACAAAAAAACATCAAAAACGTGAGGTCAAGCCTCATTACCATTAAACACGCCCCCCCCCAACCCATTTGAATAAGGCGCCCTTACGCCCGCCGCATTTACACTACGCCGCCCTAAGTAAGGAGGCAAGTACTTTGTGAATCATGTACTTGCCTCTCTTACTTAAGGCGGCATAGTGTAAACACGCTAGGCTACGCCGACCTAGATTTGCGCGCCCCTACCTGAATCTACCTATAATTTTCTCTAAATATACTGTATATATATTTCTCATGATTGAATCTATTTGTGCTGCAGATATCATTTCAAAAAGAATAACATCAGGGAAGTGGATATGTTCTTTGAGCATGCATTGATTAGGACATACTGTATTATGGTAGGCAATTTTTGCTTTGATTGAAGTATGCCTAGTATAACTAAAATAAACTTCATCATTTTACTTAGCTATCAACAGTCTAAATACACTTTAGAGTGATTTCTTCATACACAGTAATGTATTGTTGTTTTTCTATTTATCAAAACCATGGTTTTGTTAGCATATAAATCAAATCTGATGATATGCAACACAAGGTAGCTTTGATTGAATAAATTGATTTTTAACAATGATCCTTATTTATCTCTTTGTTGTCTAAGCTTGCAATAGCATTATGAATTGATTTTCTAGCAGCCAGCGCACGACTGGATTATTCTATTTATCAGGACAAAAAAGCTAGCAAAAAGTACATAATTGTTCATTATATATCTATGGGGGAAAACACTTGAGAAACTATTAAACAAAGAGCTTTTAGTAATAAGTTAATCTTTTATTACATGCTGCCTTAAATAGCATTAACCACCAAGTGCTCCTTAAAAAATGATTAACCAATTTATCTTACCTATTTTCCTTCATGTAATAAGGAGAATGGGCTAATTAGATCAGTTATGCATCAGTCACATGATCATTATGATTTATGACCTTAGTTATGCTGGATTATAGCTAATTGCCAGTAAAGTGCAATATCCTCAGAGAAATGAAACACACTGTTTTATAATAGTGTTGTGCCATTCTGTGCCATGCATATGGAACTATTAATGTATTAATGATCATTTACAAATTACCGTTATTTTTAATCACAATGTAAATACTCCCAAAATAGATAACACAGTTTGTGTAAAGTATTTTGATTCAGTAATCTACTGTTTTATGAGCCTTGAAAGCCCAGCTGGGGGATTTCTTATAAAATCCCAGCTCTATGACTCAAAGTGTATTTTCACTTTTACAGCAAAATTAGGATAGCATCTACTTTATATTTGTTACATGTCCCCATTCACATATCATAAAATAAACATTGCAGCTTACCTTTTATAGATGCTTTATTCTGGACCCTCCACCAGGGAAAAAATCCTACATAGCTCTTTTTGTCTATGAAGGAGTTGGGCAGCTGTGTTTGCCATAATTTACCCTGTCTAACTTGAACACTGTTTATCTTAATAACGGGTTAAAGGTATGATTGCATTGTATGATACTGGACAGACTTGGGACAGGCTCACTCTAGCATTGTTCATAAAACTTGCAGTCAACCATTACAACTTCTCCTGAGCAGAGAGCAATGTGAGGGTGCACATTACAATTACAGGCCTCCAATCAGACCACCATCTGTCTAGAGCACTGTGTGTGTATTAGATGTCTTCTCTGACCACCA